>NW_021637650.1:0-27721 GCF_004799145.2 Neltuma alba | reverse complement strand
ACATGAATCACCCTATGCCCCATACCTTTTGCAAATAATTGAGATAACAGGGACACACGCTTCTTGTTCCTACCCTTTCCCTTGCCACAATCTCTCCATTCTCGCTCTTATATTTGTAACAGTCACCGCAGGCTTTGAGATTCCATAAACCAGGGCCTTGTCCTTTCATGAATGACAGAGACACGATACATCATTCTAATTTATTTTCACTTGCTAGCTAGGTAAGATTGATCGAAGATTCTTTGGTACGACTTTATTTATTATTACGTTTTTGTGATCATTAGTTGTTTTAGTTCGTTTGGCTGCCGGGAGCAGTTAATTTCATTGATTTTGTGGCATTAAAAAAACAAAAAAAGTGCTCCCAAGTTGATCCTACGCAAATGAATGATTTTCTTTTCAGCCACTTATCTCGAGATCAGATATCTTCAACATATCAATATATTAATATATGTAACACAAAATCTATAAGACACTAACAAATTGCATTATTTACAAACCGCGATCACCTATTGCTTACTTGTGAAGTTGTACGGAACTAATGCGGCGGAGGTTCACCTAACGCGTATAGAATTTGCTAATTAAGGTTGAGTCTCATCTATGATTAGGGTGATGATGATTAATTAATCGTCTCAACTAAAGATTTTTGGTGGCTGAGATTAATAAACAATACTCCTCCGTTTTTAATATAGGACTTAATTAAAGAGTTAATGTTAGTCATATATATAAGATATATTTCACATATTTATAATTTTTTCTGAAATTAATCTTATTAGTATTCCTCCAATAATAATCAAGTATGAGAGAGAATGAGGGAATTAAGAAAAATAATTAAGATATTTTAAAAAGAACATATAATATTAACTAATTTAACTAATATCTTTAATGTACTCAAATTAGTTAATTAAGTCTTATATTAAGAATTTATGAGTATTTTTCTTTTAGGATACATGTCTCGATCGATGTTTTACAATAGTTTATTTGAGCATGATGCAGCATTGCTTATGTAATCAATATGGAGACCCAAATCTATAAAACAAGTTGTTTAGAAAGGGAAAGTATTTTATGTGTCCCACATAAGAGAGAGAGAGACAGGGAGGGATCAATGCAATGCATCGGCTTACAATGGCAAATAAATAATTAATGGGAAAAATTACGTATAGGTCCCAAAAAAAGATTTTATTCACTTAAAGTCTCACAAAATGTCAAAATTACTAGTAGGTCTAAAAAGACTTTAGAGTATTTTATTCTAATTATAAAATGACATCACTACTCCTTAGATTCCTAATTCTCATTTTCTCTGCCATTACGATTAATAATCTCAGCAGTGATTATTAACAACCAAATAAGAAGGTGTTAACAACCCAAACAGTATCCGCTGATAACTTACTTTATAAAATTATATAACCTCCAAAAAAGGGCAAATTATAACCAAACAGTATAATATAATAATTTTTAACACTGAAATTGGAAGCTTTTTGAAACCATTAAGAACTTTAACCAAACCTAATAGGATTATAACAAAATTTTAATGCAAAGATCCATTAACAACCTCAACAGTGAGTATTAATAACCCAAAGAAAGCTGTTGATAACCTAGGCAGTGTCTGTTAACAACTAGTTTTATAAGATAATATAACCTTTATATAAGATCAAATTATAACCAGATAGTATAACATAACAATTACATAAGATCAACTTCAACCCTCTTTTCTATACTACCTCTGGTCCTAATTATAAGAGCCAGTAGACTAATTTGAGAAGATTAAGGAAGTAAGTTGAGTTAGTTATTTGTCCTAAATAGTTGTTGTTTTTCCTAAAATATCCTTGCTAATCAAGTATATTGACTAGAACTATCATTGTTAGAAGGGTTACTTTGGAAAAAATGTATAAATATAAGAGACAAAGTGAATTGGGGTCTTATATTTAGGACCCAAATAAAAGTCAAACAGGGTCTTATATTAAAGACCGGAGGTAGTATCTTGTATTTAAGATTTAAGACAGTATAATGACTGTGAGGCGGCACAGTTGTGGCCACGCCATATTTAAGAGTAAATTAATGGTTTTTTTTAACAAATTAGTTATCTGGCATCACATGATAAAAAGATTTAAGTGAAATGTTTTAGAAAACGGGGCTTGGGCAAGTATAGATCATCACTACCCAACGTCTGCGAGATCTCCTGTGGTTGGTTAATTTATTAAGGGATCGTGTGTTGTCTAATTATTATCAATGAATTAATCTGGTCGATCGAGGAAATAATGTGATGATTATGGTTTAACTTATCTATAAAATTGTGCATTATTTGACGGTAAAGCGTTTATTCCGTGCTGTTACAATGTACGAAAGTCATAAATATTGCATTTAATCCTTTCTCCTGGTAGTATTAATTTACGACTGGCGAAACTCGAAGGCGGCGGCAGAATAATGTCTCTTAAAATTTCTCCTGACAAGAGTGAGCAAGCCTTATAGTATATTGGAGGCCCAGCCTTTGATCCTCATAGTGCATCTGAGACTCCAAGCCCTTCCTAGGCAAGACCGTCTTTTAACTTTCACTCTCTTGAAGGTGACGCCGCCACTAAATTGTTATTTTGGAGTTGGGCTTCAAGTTGCCACACTAGCCCATTAAAAGCCCAACAATCTTAAGGCCTTCTATTAATTGTTTCACATATCACCCCCAACAACAATAGTCACTTCCATTTAAAAAAAGAAAAAAGGTTCTATAACTTGTATGAATTCTTTGACCAAATAGAACTTGTATGGATTGTAACATTGTTAGACCAAATACGAAAAGAAAAAACAACAAACTGAATCGTTTTATACATTTTATATGTAAGAGCAACAAATTAAAACAGATAGGGACTGGGCTTGTAATTAAAAAACAATTATTCAAAAAAATATTTAGCATAAGCATAATTACTTGTTACCTTGAGTTAGGCAAACCATTGAGGTGAGATGCTCTAATTTCATATATATATGGGGTTTGTCTAATATCATGTAATAAAAAATATCTCATGCTAAATATTTTTTTAACAAGGTTTTCCAATTATAATCCTAATTTCTATCCCTCATTTCAATGCTTCATACCAAATGGGACCTAAGTGTTTTTTATGTTTTTGATTTAATAAAAAGCTTCCTCGCTTAAACTATTAACTGGATGAAAAATGAATAGCAAACTTTTGAATTTGACGTGTGTGAAACAACTGGGTAGGTGATGAGCTTCTTTCTACTAAATCTGAAATTTGGTGAAACATTATTAATTTATCCAAATGTCACTGATGGATGCAACCCTAACCTCAGCGAATAGACGCTACAAATGGACATTTCTCAACGTTGAAAGTTGAAACTTCTTCGTGTCTGTTCATTATCAAAGAAATAACCAGAGAGAAAATAGCTATTAATTAATAAGAAGATGAAATTAAATAAAATAACATCTTTCTGACCGGCTGGCTGCACAAAGCAACAAAACATTTTCACATTGTTTTCTTAGGCAGTTAAATAGCATACGCTACGTAGTTTCTTGGTATACATCGAGTAATTATATTATAACAATGAGACCGTAGAATCATATGGAACTTGAACAATGATTGAGTCATACAATTCATATAAAACCTTCAGGTGCACAAGACTTGTTCTTGGTCTTAGCAAATGGATTACGTACGAGGGGTAGGAAGAGCCAAAGTAGTTGTCAAAGGGCCACCCCAATTTGCATTTAAAAAAGAGAGAGCAAGTTTTATTAAATTAATTGACCATGATCGTGACCGCCCCCGATAGACAAGGCGGTGTATGCGTCTATATTATATGAATATTAAGTACATTACGGCAAAAACAAAAACAAAATTTAATAAATGATATTGGGGAAACCACTTAAGATGATCATGATTATATTTATGGTTACGTTTCTTAAGTTTGAAAAACCCAACACATACACAGCGTTCAAAGATGTCAACATATTTAACAACGTTTATAAGCTGGCAAATCTTGGAGCTTTCTCATGTCCTTTTTGCACCCAGTGGAATTCAAACATCACTCATAATTCGTATCAATATTTGTTGTTTATTATGTTGATCGCTTCTGTTTGTATTATAATTAAACATCTTGCTTTAAATTTCCGTATACACAAGCAACGTGTAAACTAAAATTATGAAGCTTTGGTTAATTTCATGCAAATTTAAATCATTTCAACGAAGTTTCTTGCCACCCCTTTGAATTTCACTTCACTACAGATTCTAGAAAATGGAAAGCTTATATACAATATAATCAAACCGATTTAAGAGCAACTTTATCAATATTGATCTAATTAAATATATATGGGGAGGCATATCATGCGGAGCAAAGGCAATCATAAGATAAAGAATTAATCTATAACTATTGCTTATTCACATGGTAATTAATTAAGTGCAATGTCAACGAGAAAGCACTATCTATTCAATTATTTATATGTTTATCCTTTCTAGGAGAAGAGAACTTTTTATCCCCTGAGCACTGAGAAGCTGCGTTAATAAATTAGAGATTGAAATAGAGACATAAATTTTTTAATCTCGTAACCGATCTAACACCTATTGATCTACATGTTACTCACATGAGGAGCACAGTGAAAGATAAATAGAGTCCAAAATATATAATCCTAGCTTGTCGCTTTTTACTAGAGAGATTATTAATTAGATTGCTGGAGGAACTGAGGATTTATAGCAAGTGATGATATTATTTAAGCATGCAGAAAAAGGCGCATGCTGAAGTGTCCTAGCCTCACTCTTGTATGACCGCATTGAAAATAAACATCATCACTCTATCTTCAGACAACTACATATGGAGTAGTGGCTCTATCATAAAATACGTCTTCTTGGACTTGATAAGTCGAATCATGTTCTACCATTTTCGTGGGGGGGGGAAAAAGGGTAATGACATCAGATAGGGATATATAATTGCGAGAAGCCCCACTGTCGAGCACCAGTGGTCTAGTGGTAGAATAGTACCCTGCCACGGTACAGACCCGGTTCGATTCCCGGCTGGTGCATTTCTCATTTTTCACAAGTGGACATTTTTGTAACATGGTTCTCAGCCGAAGTCCGGGTAAGACGCGACAACAGTTTCTTTTTGCTCACAAGCGTTAGTTAAACCCAAATTTCTGACAACATAATATATATATAACCGCACAAGCACAAATCGTTGAGGAATTAACTAAGTCAAGTCATAATTAATTTTAGTAAAAACTCAAAATTATACTCTTTTATATATATATATATATGATTCAGTTAGCAGTAAAAATTTAACATGCTTAATCTATTATTTTAGAAAAATGTTCATTATGCAAGAATGAGTGTGAGAACAATTATTTCAATACAAAATTATCTTTATCACATGTCATTAAAAAATACAGCTAGCGTACGCACATATGCACATTTTCCTCGTAAATTTTGCTCTTTTTCTTAATAATTTCCTCTATGTCTGTTTGTGACCTCTGTTTGATCAAGTTAATAGGTTCATCTTTCTCCTGTACATGACTCAGGAGAGATTTTATCTTTATAATACTCTTTTCTTTTCTTTTCTTTTTTGATTTCTTCATTGTAAAAAATTATGTATAGTCCTTATTAACTTGCCCCGGGTTTGCCCAGAGAATGATCGATCTGATCTAATTTCCGATCTTTTTTTTTTCCCTCAGTATGCTGTTGCTGCATTATCATCATTCTCAAATGTTGCTATTATTTACTTAATTATTTTTTTAATTTGACGCTATCCATCTACGCCGATATATATAATATAATCCCATCAAACAGAAACCCGTATCAATGACATGATGATGCTCGAGAATAAAGTGAAATCTGGAATAAAGTCGTATAAGCTGCAGTCATAAGAAAAGTATATCATCATTGAATGACATTTGAAAATACATTCTCATCCATTTTTTCAAATCTTGATTCCGAGGGAACTTGCTTGTAAGCTTGAAATTATTGAGTTCCCACTCTAACTTAATTGGTTCATTAGTAGCTATGCAAGATCATAAAATACTGACCTCATTGTATCAGCATATAGTGTCCCATATATATATATATATATATATATATTATTTATAATGTAAAATCTGAAACCATATTTTCTATATATGTTACGAATACTGTTGTTCACTTTAAATTTGATGTATATGCCAATTATTTGCTTTTTAACAGGAGGAAAAAAAAACCATAAGAAATTATAAATTAATTGAAAATTAGGTTAAACTGCATTTATTTAGGTAGAAGAAGGATGACGTGTACTCCATGACAAGAATCAACAATAGGGCTTAGAAAGTAAAGCCAACATTTTCCGGGATTTCTCTCGGGTGATGTTTGAAGCAAACCCCACCATTAACGATTAATTAATTCCAATTTAATCAATCTCACTCTTACTTTTGATGGAAAAGGGGTTTAATTGGTGGTGGACATTTCATTAATGCTAGCTTCGTCGATTCCTTTCGTTATAATTGGAGTTGATACTGCCTCCTCACAGTATAGTCTCACAGAAAAAGATTGATAAGTAGTTGCAAGTGGTGGCATGCTTACACTTGGAAAGGCAAATAGAACAAAAGTATAGATTACATAGATTTATATTTTTGTTTTTAATGGTCTTGCACAGGAAGGCACTAGCTATATATATATTATGACAAATATATTCATAAGTTTTTCAATGAAATTTCTTAATCAAATTATGACATATATATACAGGCTAAAGTATACTTTTTCTTGGGGGGGATAATTAGTATATATTTTGTTTAGTTAAGAAAGATATATATATATTATTCATTAATTTGATAGTAGATATCAAATGAATCATACAGTGCATTATAATATTATTGAGAGAGCATGTAATTATTAGATTAAAAGGGGTCCATAGTGTGACTTTAGCTTTGGAGTGTTGTGTCCAAGTTGCAAACAATATTGACATTAAATAATCAAGGGATTAGGAACTATGACACGTGAATCCATGTGAAGATGGGGCCTACGGGCTGCGATGTGCCTCTCTTGGATCCCTTCAAGGTTAATATATATAACATCCTTTTAACTACGGCTTCATCCATCACATTATATGAGTTCTCCAATTAATTAATTAATTAATTAAAGTATTGGTTATAACTTTAATATCAACTTTGGACATATCCTTGCTCTCACAAAGACAATTTGACTGACACAACTCTTGCTTTATTTCTAGTAAAGAGGGAAATTACCAAGTGCTAACCACATGAACTTTTGGATAGCTTATGATGAACTCGATCATGTGAAAACCATTTTAATTTATTGAATTTTGAATTACGATGCTCTGAGAAACATCGTCCTTGCCCATAATATATATTTAAACTGCGATAATTTGGTCTTGGAAGAACTTTACTTTGATTCATTAAAATCCATTGACATCAAAATCAAATTTAGTAATTCTCCATTGGAATGCTTTTATTTAATTGTGTATCTCTTTCTATGAACTGTGTGCTTAATATTGCTTTTCATTTTGTTTGCATGAATGTCCCTCAAAATTAAGCAAACCCATCCTGAACAAGTTAGGGAACAGAAGTATAGGAGGCTGAACACTATAATCTATATTAATCTCATAATTGAAAAATTAACTTCAAATCAAACTCTTAATAATTCTTAGGTCACTAAAATAATTCCTTTTTGAAACAAACGCCTGGATGAAACGTCCAACACTTTTTGCACACATGATCTTGTTTAAGCACAAGACTTCCCTAAATCATACGTTGGTTGCATTAATCATAAGCAAAATCTAAAGGTAGATATGTATGCAAACTTGTGCAAGCACTTCCCACTAAACATCATAAGGGGAGAAAAACTAAAAGTAGACACCATAATTTCAATAAACCAATAGAAGAGGAAAGAGCAAAGAATATGCGTAATAGAATAGAAAGTCTCTAGCCAGATCCATCTATCCCCCAATAAATCATATCCTCCTACAAACAAAACAAGAGAGGATGGTGATACCAAATTAAAAACTCACCCTTGCGAGCTTATCCTTTCCGTAGAGACCAAGGAAAATAAACAATGGCCAGGACCACTTATAAAACATACTCCTCCGGTCCTTATTATAAGACCCAATTTGACTTTTTATTTGGTCCTAATTATAAGACCCAATCCATTTTCTCTTTTATATTTATGCATTTTTTTCCAAGATAATCCTTTTAATAATGATAGTTTTAGCCAATATACTTAATTAGCAAGGATATTTTAGGAATAACAACACTTATTTATTATAAATAACCAACTTAACTTACTTCCTTAATCTCCTCAAATAAGTCAATTGGGTCTTATAATTAGGACCGAAGGAGTATAATATTATGATGAACAATAACGCCATGGCTTGCCGTTAGTGGTCTCTGTAAATCTACAATAACCTATGTTCAAATAAAACTACGGAACATGCAACCACCAAAAACTAAGCGATTTTCAAACTGCTCCTGGATATTATATAGACTTCTCATCAAGGTTTACTACAAATAAAGAATCGCCCACTTATCTTTTTCCTTAGAAAATCAAAGGAAAAAAAGAAAGAAATAAGACTTCTTTTGCCCCAAGCTTACGCCTACATCTTTTCATTTGTTTTAGATATGAGCCTTCTGTTCTGCTCCAATCCTTTAATAATTTGTTCTTGAAATATTCTTAATGACATGACTTTTTTAATTTCAAAGGAAAATTAAGTGGAGAAGTACGTTCAATGGATTTGTGCGTTTTACTGTTTGGTTATTATTGCGTGAGTAGCTATCATATGTATTTCAATTCCATCTTGATTATGGACACATTTAAATTATGTATGTGATGTAAAAGTTGCGAAACTGTACAGGGCAGTGACAAAGCATGTCTGAGTTGGACAGAAAGATTCTCTATTGTAAAGGTCAGATTGATGAGCTCTTCCTTTACGGTTTCTTGCTGGACAGTTAGTAGCTAAAAGGAGGAAAGACAAAATCCTTTATCAAGTTTTCTTGTCTTGAAAGATTGGGATGAGGTGAAAGTAGTGGATGGGGTGAATTGAATAATTCAACTGAATTAATTAATTAAAATCCCACATGTCGCCTCGTTTTTTGTTTATTGCTATAATTGTTTAACGAATTACCCATTCATTATGTCTCAGCTATTAAATATATTATGTTAGAATATATCATTTTTTAGGTTATTTTTATTACTTTAAATAATTTAAATAATATCCCAACACCTTTATGCAATGCAACTACAATTGACTCAATTCCATTATATGTGGAAGGAAATGTATTTAAAACAGTTACATGCATTCCTGAGATGATGTTCTCCTGAGGTACTATATACTATATATACAATATTATACTTAAATCATGACAGGATAAGATGAATTAAATAAACCATTTATTGTTCACCTGCTTTTTGCGTAGAGTAAATTGTAGAATATACAGATCAATGTGCTGCGTCATGCGACGGATAACTTATTGCCAATATTTGACAGTGGGTTATGTGCGTGGAGAAATTAAGACGTACATGCATCAACGTTCTCGGTTTTTGTTTTCTTTTCTATCCAATTACAATACATAAAATATTAAAAAAACATGCTAACAAAAAGTTAACAACAATAATTTTTTATTTAGAAAAGCTCATTATCTAAATGGTTGGAACTTGAAACAAAAAAAAAAATTTTCTTAATAAACTCGCCTCTTAATTTGCGACTCCTTGTAACTGATATACCATAAGTTCATAACTACTACTCCTCTGTTCTAAATTCAGCAAGAAAACAGTTAACGTTATTAAAAATTACTTACTCTTTCGACGTCAAATGTCTATACTCTTATATGATAGAGGGACTTATTAAGGAAAACCTTCAACAGTCATTCTTATAAAACACCGAAATGTCCTATATTTTTAAATATGGAAGGAGTAAAAAAATGTCTTATAATTTTGAAAAGAGGATGCATATAGTTGTACTTATATCTAATAAAGAAAGCAAATTAACTTACAGCCAGTTTGCAGGTTATTAAAATCTTTGAATCATAGCCATGCGCTGACTAATGCCTATCCGTAAGTTTCAAATTAATTTAATAAAGATTAGTTGAAGACAATCCATTGGCCATCGGCTTCGCCCCGTCGGAAATCAATCAAGACTCAAGAGCTCTCTTTTTCCTAGTAAATTAAGAATTTGGGGACCAACCTTTTTCAAATTGATCCGAGGTATGGCGAATTAATTATTACTGATGAGGTTCAGCTTAATTAGATTAATATTAATGCTAATCAAGAATTTTCAAAATTGAAAAAGTTGTTTTTGAATTTCAATTGGAATTAAAGGAATATCTTAAATTAAAACTAATAAAAAGAGAATATGTATAAATAATCTAATTAATGGAGGTTGATCTAATAGATAAGAATCATTTAATTTATACAACTCTCAAGGGTGTAAATTCAAACTCTATTTTTGACGTGAGAAGATCGACTTCGCCAATTAAACTCACTTCAACTGTAATTAGTTTAAAGTTCAATTCTCCAACAGCTTTAGGAAGAAAGGTATATAAATAGTGGCTAAGGGAATAAAAAAGATAGTTGTAGTTATAATAGCATACTGCTCTTCATGTCATAATTGGTTTAACTTTAAGTCAATCTAACAGATTAATTCGATTAAACAAAATACCCAAGCGCTTTTGAATAGAAAAAATATATATTTATATAAATATTTCTCGTCAGATCACAGAACCCAACACCAAAGGTCAATATATATTGATAATGTTTCTCTGTAGCTCCAAAGTATCTATCATGCCACGTTTCCCCTAGATTTTCTAATAAAGTGATGACCCTTAATCAACTCAGAGAGATAAGAATAGGAGGCAATCAAAATCAATATTAATAACATTGTAAGAGGGGCGACGAAAATAATTGGAAGCATATTTTAATGGGAAAATGCTGAACTTTGCACGAGTGACATGTAGCCAAGGGCTTATCACTGAGTGACTCTCAGAGTACTGCCTTTGGAAGCACTCAATGCTTTCAATCAAACATAGAAAACTAAAATAATAATAATAATAATAATAATTCTTAGGGAGAAGAGAGAGTCAGAGTCAGTGTGGCAGAAGTGAAGTGCAGAAACCTTGGTGCACACATGGAGGCATGGACAGATAGAGAAATCCGAAATCCCCCATTCTGCCGAAGTATGCTTTTTGATTTTGTCTTCGGGCGACTCGTTTTGAGCCCTACAACACGTGGGTGGGGGATGTCAAAAGTGTCTGCACTTTGATCTCATCCAAAAACGAGAGAGAGAGAGAGAGAGAGAGAGAGAGAGAGAGAGACTACTCCAAACGCATCAGACATCTTCGACTGGAACAAACAACAAAGTATGTAACATGCATGCCTTAGCAGAGTCATATATATATATATTTTACTTCAATTTGTGTTGTGTGCTCGTAAGGTGAGCATCTATGCGACAAAGCGAATGTCTCAAAAATTCAAAAGAGAAAAGTAGTCACTTTTTCACTCGTCGAGATCATCTCGCAAATGGTTTTCTCATTTCCTGTTTCCATGTGCTGTGAGTGTCGTTTGCTCAAGTTCATATATATACCAGAATGTCTTAATCCATTTTAAGTGACCAACCAAAAATATCAGGGAAAAGCATTAATAGCGATCGCCATATATTCTTGTTTGTTTTTAGACTCGGAGTCTGACAACACAGATGCTGAACAATCTTAGCTTAGCCATGAATTTTGAATGGCAGTGATGTGATCTAAATGCAGATGCATGAATCCTATCTGGATACATTTAAGGAAGAGTGATGATGGCCCTGGAGTGGATATAAAAGATGTTTCGTTATTGAATATAATAAATTTTCCATTTCTAGAACCAGCATAAATAAATATACGATCATCCCTAGCTAGTACTGGGAAATTTCAGCCCTAATCACTTACAAAACCCGGCAATTCGTCGGTATTGGCTTTTATTTCTGGACGAAGAAGAAGGTCATTGAGGCACGATGTAGGCAAAATAACCCTTGGTTCAATGGTTCTGAGAGCTTATGATGAGTTGAAAGAAACCCCGAATTTCTAAGCCACAAGATGCCCCCTTCATCCATCATCAGCTTCAACTTCATCATATTCAAAGTCTAATCAATGATCCCATCGATCATTTCAAGAAATAAAGTAAAGCCATGGTCAAGTACATCTATAGAAAATATACTTCTCCGGTCTTAATATAAGACCCACTTTATAGTGTAATTTACACTACAAAGGGGTCTTATATTTAGGATGGAGGAGCATAAAGTAAAATAATAATAATAAAAAATAATTGGAAACAAAACAAAGATACATGCGAGCATGAGAATTGTAAAGGTGAAAATAAATGCCAGATGATGAAGAAGCATTATAATTGATTAGTAACAAATAATTCAGAAACCTATCAAAAGATGCCGATGATCATCTTTCTTATTCCGATCAAACGCAGAGTAGCAAAAGAGAAAAAGAAACACAAAGTTCATAGTAGTAGCCATCATATCATATACGTTCTTAAGCAAGCGTTCTAACCTCATCCATCTTCACAGTTCACACCTATTTTAGTACTCTCTAAACACTGTAAATTTCTTTCCCACTGTTCTCTATCTTCCAAATCACCATCAACTTCACTCTGCCCAAACACCAAAGCCCTTTTCTATCAGAAAGGTTGCCTTCCGTGAGCCCAAGCAAAAGCTTCATGCCCCACCTGCCCTCCACCACCGTTGGGCATCAGATTCGGCGGCAGGTTGTACAAAGGCAGAGACGACGGATCCGGAAGTCCGGGTGGCAGAGACTGGCCACCGCTGCTACCGATTCCCCGTGGTGACCCTTCTCCTGCTCCTCCTTGTGGCGCAGCACTGGCTCCCTCATCATCGTCATCAAGTGGTAGTCTTTCGTAAGTCGCATTAGCAAAAGTCGCAGCAATGACCATCACTGGTCCAGCTGCTACTAGAGACCCGACGACACTTCCACCGACGACCTGTCCTTGTCCCCCTGCGAGATACACCGTGAGCCCCGTCGCGCCGGGAGGGGCCGGTCCCGGCAAGAACGCACCTGTTAGGGATAGAATTTCAAACCTGCCATGGAGAGCCACAACAGCTCCAGGGGCAGCGGGTTGTCGGAGAGTGACGTTGGCGACGGAGCCGCTTCCACTGAGAACACAAACGCCACGCTGACGCCTCCTTGCGAATTGAGCCACACTCTCTGCAACGTCGGTTCCACCGGCAACTTCCATCACGTGGCTTCTTAGGGCGTTGGGACTATCTCGGGTGACGAAGATGGGTGGCTTGGGTTTGTTTTTGGAGCCGGGAGGTCGGCCCCTGGGCCGGCGGGTTCCGACATCGACTGCACCCTCCTTGGGTTCGTCTCCGTTTTCTCTTTCTTCATCTTCTTCTCGGTTGCCGCTCCGGCCACTGCTGTCGTTAATGGAAAGATCGGTGTGGCGCTTGTTGAGGGTGGGGGAGTTGGTTGCCGGCTCTACTCCCGGCAACCCCACCTGACCGGTCCACCAAGGATTAGCCAGACTTGCTTCGCTAGAAACACACAAGTTTCAGAAAGGAAGATATGACTGACACAAGAGATTCAAAAAAGAAAGCAAAATTAGTGCTTGAGCTTTTGTAGCTAGGTGGTTTTCTGCCTCACTTGTTTCAGAATATAGGCAAAGGAAAGAGATCATGAAACACCAGAGTTGATATGTGGATCAATAGGGCTAGTTCTGACTCATTTATGACTTTCTAACCTAATTCTCAAGTTCTCTCTGTCCCTCTGAGGGAAGACGAGAAGAGATAGAGATACGGAATTATAGGAAGGAGGGAATTAGATTCGTCAACTGATAAGCTTCTCCAAGGGAATCAAGGGTATGACCAAAGAGCTAGCTAGCTGTTTCATCAAACGCAGAGAAGAGAGAGAAGGGATTAAAGATCATCGGACGATCAGCAAGTGATCTCTCGTCCTTTGTTTAATTATGAATTCTCTCTTTCGGGCTGCTCAGCAGTGATCTAGGAACATAGAACAGATGCGAAACCCTTCAAAAGAATCAAGCACAAAGAGAAATAAGAAAGCAGAAAGAGGAAGGGGGGAGAGAGAGAGGAGAGAGAAGTTAAAGCATATGATAATGGATCAAAGTTGGTGGCAATCAGCAAATGGAATGGAGAAATAGAAGGAAAAGAAAAGCCATTTGGACAAAAACTGCGGAGAAATGCTTCACTTGATTTCTGGGGGAACCTCTGTTGTGATTTGGGAAGCTAAGTAGCTAACAAATTCATATTTTGATGTTTCACTTTTTTCTTTTACTTTTTTTTTTAAAGAGTTTTTTTAAATGTTTGGTCTCGCTGGTATTATAATGCGAACACAAGAAGCTCTGCTTTTAGAGAGGAGCCTCGGAAATTAGGGTTTTCTCCTCTGTGGGGTCGCGCGCGCGTGGCCAGGTGGGGAGCACGTCCTTTTTCGTAGTGGGGCCCAATTATCAACGTACGCATACCATTTTGTAGCGTGAGACACAGCTTAAGGCACCTTCTCCCTCATTGGACAAAATAATACGCAGCCCATCACCGTATTTTAATTAATCTTGTTTTTAAATCACAGTCAATATCTCCATTAAACTTACAATCTTCTGCAAATCATCATGTCTTTTACCCAATCAAATAAAATTACTTCTTGCAATACTCCTAGATCCCCTTTATGTTTGGACTGAAAAGAGCACACGGTATTAGAGAATTTCTCTTTCTTTTTTTTTGGGTAGATTTTGAGAATATAAATTTAATTTAATTTAATATAAGACTTGTTATTCTTGACTCGGGTTTAATTCCACAATTTTAACAGTAAAATGGAGTAATTCTCTCCCCTTTATATTTTATCATTGGAAACCAAATTACACTAATAATACTCATAATCCGCTTATATATGTGTGTGTGTATTCACGTATAAACGTGACTAAACGGGGTTATAAACTTAATTAGTTTAGGGCATGCTTGAATTTTCACATAGGGGCGTTCGCACACAAGAATTTTTAATATTTGGGCCGCTAACACGCATAAGAATTTGGTTGGCTGAAATTTTATTTTTTATTTTTTAATTTTTGGGCCGCTAACACACATAAGAATTTGGTTGGCTGAAATTGTAATCAAGATAGTGAAATATTCTCATTTAACGACTAATACTAATTTTTAGCAAGACAAAGTATCGATAGTTTGATACATTATATATTTCCTTAGTTCTTTTTGTGAGTTTCAATAACTTTTGGATCAACCAAGGGCGTGTTTGGGTGCCCCCAAAATCATGGTTTGGATGGGATGTCATCCAAACAACATCAATGTTAGACAAATAATCCGAAACCATGGTTTGAGCCAAAATTATAGTTTTCAAGCCTAAAACCATGGTTTCAGGAGAAGTAAATTCATTCTGCTTCTGGCTCAAATTGGAGAGTTTGATTGTGCCTGTTAGAATAGATCTCAACAATAATATGACTTTAACATCCCTCAATTTTTTTTATAAACATATTTAATCTTATATCTTATAAAATATATACACATATTACTTATTTATTAATTATATTATATTATGTATTATTAATTATGTTGGTAAAACATATATTATTAACAATTTTATTCTTTCAAATTAAAATATATCATAAAATCTATCTTTTATGTAATTATCATATTAACTTATGTTTTTTAGTGATTTGTATATATAAAAAGTGCTTCTGATAATAACTATCCAAATACTCTCACTTCTCAGAATCACTTTTTCACAAAATCTATTCTCCAAAAGCTATTCTCTAAACCATGGTTTGGTTTCATCCAAACACCCCCTAAGTTATATATGCGTTAATGTTGACTAAATTTCTTTTTAACTATCCAACCATGGTACGGCCATTCCCTCGCATCAACCTAATTCATTTAAAATAATTTATGTATCTCAAAGTATGGATCCCATATAATCAAAGCATATATGAATCACACTCAGATATGTTTGTTTAATATTTTTACTCATAGACCAAAATTAAATGAGGAAATTATATTCATCTGTTTTTCTGAATTATTCTAATCCTATCGTCGGTTGACACCTATATACTTAGCTAGCCACCTCATTCAATCATTCCCACCTTACGCATATAAGAGCCAATAATTTCGCTGATAGTATGGAGTTCTGGTATTGTGTGTTGTCCCCAAAAAAAAAGAAAAAACAGAAGAAGAGAAGAAAAGATCGAGAGAGAGAGAGAGTTTAGAGGGGATTATGATTTTATAAAGGTTTAAGGTGCATCTAGCATCTTGAAATATTTTATCGGGTACATCCAGTATTCTAAAATATTTTGTGGTGCTCTATACACTTAGAAAAATATTTCAGGATATTGGATACATTACAAAATACTTTAGGCTATTAGATGCACTTAAAAAAATATTTTAGGATGCTGAATGCTTCTTAATTTTTTTGTAAATGTCTAGTTTGTTTGAGAAACTATGCATGGAAGCATATATAATTAAATATGTAATTGACATTGTAAATCAAAACAAATTATATAGTCTTGGCCTCTCGGCAACAGTTTGTGTTAATGGTTTCTTTTGTGCGGACAAGAATCCCAGACTTGTCGTCAACTTCAAGCTGACCGATAACCACTGCCTCAAATACAACATTGAACAATCAGACAAGTCACATATATATATGTATGTGTGTATGCATGAGATGCCTCTAATTAACTATATAGCGTCTTCAATGCTTGCTGTTTGTTATAATTATGCACACACAACCACTAATGATTCCTTTTTTTTTCTTTTCTCAATAATTTATACTAGTATGATAACTATAAACCTCCCTCGAAATTAATTTTATATGTTGTATGGTACAGGGCATGCTGTTACTAATTTGCATCCGACACATATAGGGACCAATTCCTCTCTCTCTCTCTCTCTCTCTCTCTATATATATATATATATATAAATGGGAGTACAATGCTACTTGCGTATAATCAAATAATACTGTTTGAATAATTTGAAATCAGTGTATATATAGAAGATCATTTCATACATAATAAAGCGACTAGTTGATTTTGACATTAATCAAGAAAGACAAATTATATCCGATTTGATTAATAGAGCGAATAAATAATACATATAATTGTCAGCAATCACGGTACGATACTAGGAAAAGACCTAAAACACCCTTCGGGGGAACACAAATTAGAACGTTTTAAGGTCTTTTGTACATGTGTCATGAGTCTCATTGTGATGAGTTGCCTTAAATGATCAAGAGGTGTTGTCAGGTCTTAAATTTCTCAACTCTGATAACTAGCTTTTAATGTATGTTATTTTTCCTAAAAACATGTGATCATTGGCCAACTAGAAAGGACTACTTCTGAAGAGTTTTGACCAAATAAAAGGGTTAACCGGCATGAGATTGAGTGAAGTACCATAGTTTGGGGTCATCAAGAAGTTAGCTCTTGAGAGGAGTGTATTGTCATGAGTCTGACATTGAAAGAATTAGCTTGAATATAAGGAGGACCCTTTATAAGTCTCAAAGTTTCCCAACTTCAACAGTTAGTTTTTAGGGTGTTAGATAATCAATATTGTATGAAGGGTATCTTTAGAGTATACCAAATGTATAGATATCCTACAATGATCATTATAATATGAAATACGGGTGATGGGATGGATTGTATGTTTGAGGGATTAGGGTAGCGTTTGATACAAAACATTAAAAAATGAGGGATAGGGATTGAGATTGAGATTGAGATTGAGATTGAGATTGAGAAAATAGTATTTAGCATGAGAGATTACTTATTACATGGGATTAAACAGACCCATACATGTGTCATTGGAGAATACTATGGGGAGAAGTAGTATTCCCCAATCTCACTTCCATGGGTTTGTTTAATCCCATATAACAAGTAATTATTCATACTAAAGACTTTTTAATAATTTTTTTTAATTGCAATCCTAATTCCTATCTCTTATCTTTAATGCTTCATACAAAATAGGATCTAGGAGTATATGTTTGAGGGATTAGGAATAGGAAGTTGCAGTAATAATACGGTGTGATTTGTCATGAATTTGGAATATTATAAATTAAAGAGTGTCATTTATGGTTGTCGTGTTGCGTTGAACATGGGAGCATGATGAGCACGTTGATTTTCCAGATCGGCAACTGGAAATGACATTTAGGTTCATAAGCATACGAGTCCAGAGTGCTTGGTTCATCGTGGGCTAAGGGAAAGCCCAACACGGTAAAGCCTCTGTGCTGGAAATCACACCTTAAAAACAAATATCACTAATCTTACTAACAAGAGTTAATCCAATTGATAAAGAATCAGATCATAATCTATAAGATCATGAATTTGGATTTCGGTACTGATGTGAAAACTTTGTTGGTGGATGATTTGTGCTTTTTGAGCCTGTCCCCGCAACTCTACTCATCTAAATTTAATTATATAAAAAAAATGTCACTAACCTTCCAAATGATTGTATTAATAATACTACTTGATGTATTAATATAAGAGCTAAATAAATAAATGCTATTTTTCTTAAAATATCTATATTAACCATTTAATAAAAATGATTAATATGTATAATCAAAAAGGATTACTTGGAGTAAAATAAATAAATATTAGAGATTAAGTTTTATATTTATGATGAAATTGAATTTCTATCTAACTTTTATTAAGTAGTGGATAGATAATATATATTATTCGAATTGTTTAGTGTATACCCTAGCTAGTATAACTAAATCCCTAAAAAGTTTATAGTTTATACAAAAGAAAAATAAAAACTAACTTATAAGGTGAAAGTGTCACGTTAATTTCAAGGAACCCTGCGGATCCAAAAAACATGCATATTAATAAGCTGGTAAAAAAAAACATGCATATTAATAAATTAAATATAATCACTTTGACTCGCTATTAATTAATTAATAAAAACATGGAAACGGATCAAAGCACGCTAATTTCATTTTCGAAACCCCGTTCGGTGGTCATACCGTGGAAGTTTTACTTTTACGGGAAATATTTCTGTGGAAATTATGAACGCCAAGCAAGACCTTAGAAGATTATATATGTTGGAAAAATATAAGGGAACATGCCTAATTATATCATTGAGATACAATATATATTCATCAATACATAGGAATAATATCATATTACCATTTAAGAACATTCCTAACTTTCAAAAAACAATGTTAGTCCTTATGGTTTTCTGTCTTAAAATGTAGACGAACATTTTAAACATAAAAACTGCAAGTACTAAGTTGTACCTAAGTTCAAAAACTAAATTTTAATAAAGTAAAAATTTTAGAAACTAAATACTACTCCAATCCTAAATATAAGACCCTTTTCGTGGTGTAAATTAGACTACGAAAAGGATTATATTTAAAACCGGAAGAATAATTAATTACTGTGTATAAACATGTCCTATTAAAAAATAAGGAGGATGTAGAGGGGGGCCTCCCGGGATTTGAGGTGGCCACGGGAATCACATTATAATTTGGCGGATAATGGATATAGGTCCAAATAATATATGATAACCGTGTTAGGTGGCAGAAATTAAAGATGGCAAAATTAATCTGATTATTTAATTCACAACTTCCGCGGACTACATTCATGACTTGAAAATTATAGAATTAGAGGCAAAAAGAAGAATCCATAGACAATATTATCAATCCAAGTACAAAAAGAGAGAGATGAACACGGCAAGCTGGGTAAGTACACACCATCGCTTGTCCTTAACATAAAATCTAATTTGTAATTCAATTAAACTATCAATTAAATTTTATATTAAACTACAAATTGTCTTATCTTTCAGAGGTAGCACATACGATTGTGAGTGCCGTCCAATTTGATTATCCCCTGCCCTTGGATAATAGGATACAATATGAATTTGACCCCAAATGATACGCGACATCCTACCAACCGAAACCCAAGACTCGGGTAATACTAATAGTAATACAAATGTGCACATAAGCCAATATTTCAACGATACGCC
Source organism: Neltuma alba (assembly GCF_004799145.2). Classification (NCBI taxonomy): domain Eukaryota; kingdom Viridiplantae; phylum Streptophyta; class Magnoliopsida; order Fabales; family Fabaceae; genus Neltuma; species Neltuma alba. The sequence continues at coordinate 7,789 of NW_021637650.1, read as the reverse complement.
CCAAAACCAAAATCTATACAGCTATATACAATGTAAAATACTCATAAAAATACACATCAATTATAACTTATTAGGAAAAATATTATTTTTAGTGCCGATGTTTTTTAGTTATTTATTCAATTGTTAAACTTTGATTCGAAATACCTCACGGGTAAGTTTAATTTTCAGTCAAACCCGTCTCATGCTCCAAAGTAGGGCATGGGCGCAGTTTGAGTTAAAATTCAGGATTGATAAGCCAACTCAACTCAATGAGCTCCCTCATCATCAACTGTATTCCCAGTCCTTCAGCCACCAGTTCCACTTGCAATTGACAATTCAATAAAAATAAAAATTAAAAAAATAAAAGGCCATATGATATACTTGAATTTACACTTTCCCCTTTCCAGACTATATAACGAATTTATGTGTGAGTGAGAGAGAGAGAGAGAGAGAAGTGGAGTGACTAAAAAGAGTTTGTCAACCTTAACTACAGCTCCGCGATCACCAATTGGCTCCACACAAGTTCACTGCCAGATGAATTCATTCAATTGGGATTGGGACAATCTTACCGGAGGGTGCACCACAGGATTTCACTCATGAACTAGAATGCCAGAGCTTCAGATTATGATTCAGCCAAGAGTAAAATAGCCCAAATCCTGCAAACAAGTACATAATCTCCATCAGTATATATATAAACGTTTTTCCTAAGTTATTATTCATTAACCAATACGCGCATATAACCCAAATTCAACCAGAATTCCAACGTCCAGCGGAGCATAGCTGCATTAGTTATTCATAGATCAATGACTACCATGCTGCTAAGATCATTAAACCATACTATAGTAGTATTTTCGCGTCTCTCGTTCAACATTTGTGTACAACATAATTACATCTCAAGAATTCTTAACTTAATGACAAACCAGACTCCTTGGTTTTAATGTTTTTATCGAAAAGCTTCCCTTCTGAATTAATCTGAACAAACTCTGGTAAAAAAAAAAGAAAAAAAAAGAATTAATCTGAACAAACCAAAACACATTTTTTAATATCAATAACTGAATGAAGTCCAGAAAGCATAAACAAACAACAAGCCTTATCCCACTAGGTGGGGTCGGCTACATGAATCACACGACGCCATCGTGCTCTGTCAACTTATAAATTCGTTTCATTGACATCGAACATAACAAGATTACAGAATCATTTTTACCTAATATGAGTAGTATATAAATACGAAGGCAACTGTGAAATATTGCCACAAGGGAGCACGTTTTTCCTTGTTGATTTCTTCTCAAAAACCTAGAACATCCAGTTTCATATCACCAAGTCATTTTCCAATAAATGTAGAAAATCAATATAAAATAAAACATCAAGTAACAAAAACACAGAAAAAAGAATCATAATCCGAAATACCTTTTTGAACCGATCCATGGTTCTCAACATCATGCCCCTTGATCCATCCATGCTGTTACCCTGATTTACAACAGAGGAGAATATAATTAAAAATGGGGTGGGGGGAAGGGAATACTACAGAGGCAGGAAATGTTTCTTACCATCCGATCAAGCAAACGGTTATGACTCTCCACCTCTTCATGGATATCCCCGGTTAACTGTTAATAAGTGGTGTGAAAAATGTTATTTTACTCCTGATGTAGATTTCTAAACCAGTTCGTTTAATTTGTTTTCACCTCCTTTGAGAAAGTAGAAGATATGAAATTGGCCTTCAAAATACAATGTAAGCAAAACTTGACAAAACTTTTCAATGGATCAGAGCATCTATAAGAAAAACACATTGGTGAAGCTATGTATTAAAAAAAGTTGATAATCAATAATTAGAAAGTCGAACAGCACTTACTCTCTTAAGAAAAACAACCCTGTCCTGCAAACTCTCTATGGCTTTGTCATTATCATGCTCATTTAAATTATGTGAGTATGATGAAGAAGCCCTTATACCACCTTCCTCAATACCATCGTATCCATCAAGAAGGGATGATCTGGAAGATCGACTATCTCTGTTTGATGAAAATAATAATTAGAAGAATAGTTAAACCAGAGGAAAATGATATAACTAAAAGTGACTGAAAAACCACATGGTACCCAAAAAAAAAGAAGTAGGAATACCCCGACATGAGCATCCTTCAAATGAAGTTCTCAATGATTTAAGCAACAAGCATTGGGAAAAATAGTGACAGTAACAAATATCGAAGTTGGTGGTTTGAATATAAACCCAGCGCGACAGAGAGCTGAGAACATATACAAGTTAAATAACAGAAAAATATTTATCAGAAGCACACCTGATATGAGAAGATTGACCAGGTAAACAAACTTGACTGAGAAAACAATTTGTACCACAACCAAGACACAGGGTCCTTCTAAGAGTCTCAAAACAAATCTGACTCCTAAAGCTTGAAACAAATGTTCCAACTTCTATCTAGTATTGAATATCCATGCCCTCTGGTCTCCACATGGCATGAGGGGCATGAGTAAATCATTTCTGACACAGCATAGTCCATTCCACCTATACTGGATGGAACCAGACTATCCAAAACAAGTGCATAGCATTTTGAAGGCAGCCAGCCAGTGGTGTATGAAATATATGTACAATTAAACAATAAGGAGAAACAGTGAGAAGTGAGAGACAAAACTTTTTTAACCCTCCTTTTCATCCAAAATGATTAATTTCAACTGCCCAATAGGATTAAAAACAGAGAATGAGCACAAGAATTTAACTACTTAAACAGCATATAAAGCAATGAAAAACAAGACAGTTTAATTTGTTTCTTCACTAGAACAACTAGAATGGTATTTACTTGAAAGGATGAAAACAACAATGAAGGTGCAAGAACTTAGCCTACTGAAAAATTAGTTGTTTAAACACTATATAACTATCAGTACGCAACTTTTTTGTAATGGTTGAACCCTCTTCCTGGAAACAAATAAACCAACATTTGTTGTTGTTTTTAAATCATGTAGAGAAAGTAAAATTTTCAGCATGACACAGGTGAAAATAGATGGTCTCAAGATCTGAAATAATTCAAAAACATGACTACAGGAACACAGTGACTAAACGCTATGGAAACTAAACTAACACTAAGCAATAAAAAAAATAATGCACATTTAAGATGTCCAACAGGTGAAACAATATTTTTGTTTCTGTTCACTTTACTCAAGGCTATCAATCTTCCTAAATTTGTCGCCGTTCATTAAGCATTTACAAAAGGCAACTGCACAATACTGATTCCATGTATTTCATCAGATCTTCCCCCAGATATCATAGTTTTCAATAGCACATAGCGAAAACAAGAGCTTTTGAACGCTATAGCTCAAGGAACCTCGCTTTGACTGTGCTATAGTGAAATGTAGCATACATTATATAAATATATCATATATATTTAATATAACTGACATTGAAACTAATATAATACTTTAGAACAAAAAATTAATATAATACTAAATTAACTAATTTACATACAAAACTTAAGCTCACATTTAGACCATAGTTAATGACGACTTTATAACCACCCAAATCTAACAGAAACACGATCTCAATATGTGATAACAAGATTGGCAAATACAGTAATTCGCTCCTAAAATTATTTCAACGTTACCACAGTATGAAAAGTGATAGAGGACACAGGGTTGAAATGCATCAACTGCATAAGTTTAAAAGCACCAGCACTGGAAAAAAAGTTTCAAGAAACTAAAAAAGACAAAATGAATATATGAAAAATGTATAAAAAAGAAAATGATAATCACGATCAGTCAATAAAAAATATTTTCATATCATTCAGTGCTGCAAGAAGAAAAAGGAAAACCAAATTAAGAATGAGCAAAAAATGGAACCCTTAAAGGCTAACAACTATGCCAACATGATCAAGCATAACCTTTCCATGAATAATGCATATGCACGCACAGCAACAGTTATGCCAACACGATCAAGCATAACCTTCCACACACCAACACACAAATCATCCTTCTAATCCGATACAAATCCCACAATTGATCAAATCAGAATACATGACATTGCCAAACCGAGACAGTTCGAAAGAATTCTAGATTAAAAGAAATAAAAAAGGATGAAAGTTTGAACCAGAAGCAAGATTGACTAGGCCATGCATTGCCAATGAACGACAACAATCGAGAAGCAAATTCTCGCCCAAAAAGAAGACACAGAAATAAAAACGGAATCGAGCAAGCAGGGGTCGGAAAGGAACCTTCTGTAATTCATTCTTGGAAAGAACTGCAGATCGTGCAGCTTCCTTTAGAGCAGCGGGCGTTTCGGAGAGCAAAAGGCTTGAAGAAAATCAGAAGAAAAGGAAGACGGAGTCGGAAATTGGCGAGGAGAAAGTACAGAAAAGATGAGGATCTGGTTTGGCTGCTCAACAAAATGGTCGATGGCCTTCTTTGATGGATCACAGATCGAATCTTCGACAAAAGAAATGGAAGTAGCACTTCATTTCATTAACACAGTTCAACTACAGAAACATTCTCATCACGCTGTGCAGGGAAACCAAGGAAGCAGGCAGGCACCTTCAACTTCTCCCACTCTCTTTTGGGTGCTCCTTTGGAAAAAAAAGATGGATCGTGGCCGAGAGGAAATATACGATGGCCTTATAATCCAAAAACGTGGGCTTCCCATATAATTTGCTGATCTCGGGTAGGCCTTGATGATTTGTGAATTAGACACAACCAGATGTGGCCCATACTCTATTATCACAATGATTTTTAAATTTCCCAGAAAAGGAGAAATTAAAACCAAGGGAAAAAGTGCACACAATCAAAAGTGTCCTTTGAAGAAAACATGAAACAATGTAAAATCAATAAAATTATCCACCTAACTTTCAAATATAGAGTAGATGATAGATTAGATTAGTAGACAAATAAACTGTTAGCTGGAAATTGATTCGTAAGTGAATTGTTTGGGAATTTCACATTTGAATTAAAGAATATCTTGGGTGCAAAACGTAAAACTCGATTAAAACACAAGTTATTGAATTCCTAATATTACCCTGTTAAGCTCCTGTAAAAAAGGATAACTCACCCAAACTCGCTTCAGAGTTTAATCCTACTGCCTCATTTAAGGTGGTGTGAGTTGCCACTTGAATCCAAAATTTCTAACCACTGGCCATTGGACACAGTGTGTCTCCTCAAAGGACATATTTTTTTATATTCAATTAGTGAGAAAAAAATATTATATAAATTATAATTTATTAGGATTAAATTACAATTTTTGGCCTTCAAATGTAATATTGAGATCTGATAACAATCGATTATTCTGTGCTAGGGTGCGTTTGAAGCTTTGAAGTACTTGAAATATTACCCACACAGTTTTCCTAAATATAAAATACTTATGAATACATGAAAATCAACTACAACAAACGCTTCTTTCATGTATTCCTATTTGGTTCATTATAAAAAAATTAATTTAATTGTAGGAAAATCTCAGCATTCAGAATACTTGGGTGATGTGAATCTGCAGACTACGAATTAATTCCCCATCTACCCAATGTGTTGCTCGATTTTGGAATACACATACATCAAGTATTAACGGATTTATATGCAAATCAGTTTTTTATACAAATTTTATATCATGCACATCAACATTAATTAAGGTATTCAGATTAGGTTTATTGTGATTTCAACAGATCAAGGGGAGGCCATTGAAAGACTATAAGGAAAGTAATCGCAAAATTGACCCAAAACCAATTTGGTGACGAATGATCTAATGAGCCTTTTAGTTCATCGTAAGAGCTTAGGCAGCGGCCAACCACTAACTCACCTTCTCCATTTAAACTGTCTAACACCATCGTCCGCCAGCAAGTGAATAAAGCAACATCCATTCAATTTTGTTCCTGAAAAAACCTACCGGTCGGTGGAAAGGCACTAAGCATGAGGTATCAACAATTTTTTTTTTGAGATATTTTAAAGATGAATGTCTTGTGTTCAATTAATGCGAGGAAATCAAGAACAAGGGAGAGTCCCCCCTCTCTTTTTCTTTTTTTTTTCCCCGTCTCCACTATTCATGTGTGGCTGAGTTTTGATGAAGAGCGAGGAACACAAATGTGAAAGAGGAAGAATCTAAAGGGAGAATGAGGTTTTTGTTTTGTGTGAGAGAGCCGCACGGACAGTTCATAAAAAGGAAGGGAAGGCTCCAAGAGATTAATGGCATTCAACTACTACACAAACAAGTTCTTGAAAGCTCTTTTATTATGGTAGTGAATGCCCTCTTCTACCCATACCCACTCATTCATTCTTCTCTCCTACTATTACCTTCCCATTTCAAACCCTGCTTGCCGCTCATGAATCTTTTTAACTCGCCTCTTTCCTCCATTTGACTATCTCATAAATCTATACTACCAATTTTCTTTCCTATCTTTAAGATGGAGAGGCATTCAAAGAAAGAGAAGCAAAATGAGGAAGAGGTTAATGAAGATTCATCTTGGTAATAAATGATTCTCTCTCACAGATGACGACAGCGAGGCTGCTGGCGGTACAATGGCTGTTCTGAACATCTTCAAGTGAAACTTGTCTGTAAATTTGCTATCAGTACTCGCGTTTAGAATTTACATTTCTTACAGTGACATAATCTGTCTTCGAATACAATTATAATAACAATTACTATATATACTATACCTTTTCTATCTAGTCTTATTTTACTTATAACTTTTCCAACCCAGTTGGCCAAAAAAAAAAAAAATTCCAACCCAACCAATAGATTGTGTTTGAGCACTCCATAAATGAGAAAATGCCAAACAAATTTAAAATTTTTCTATTGAAATATAAGCAAATTGAAAAATTTATTCAAAGTTAATGAGCTAATCACCATTGCTATGAAGAAATTAGATTTGTCTTAAGATAGATACTTGGAAGGAATACTTTTGACACCATAAAGCTCCAGCTTCATCAGTTAGGTAATCTCACTCTGACCACTTGCTCGTCACTGGTCGGTCATCCCTGTCTGCCACTATAATGGAAACGCATTTCAAAAATTGGGCAGAAGGGACAAATTTTAGGTGCGGCTGATTCGCTAACATTCAAGCTTCATAGACTTTTATCAAACTGCTTATGTTATTTGTTCTTTGATTCGTCCCCTTAATGACTTTTTCCCAATAACATCAAGCACTACATTCATACCAATATCAAGCATTTGAATCAACTGATACATAGAAAGCACGCATGTCGCTTCCCCTCATTTTCTGAACAAGATGAACCCTTCGAAAAGAGAAATGAACAAGACCGGCAAAAAAAAAAGTGACTTTAAGCAGAATACAAAACAACTATTGAATAGAAATAATGAAATGTGAGAGCAGAAACAGATCAGGAGCAACTGGAGCAATAGGATATCAATTATAGCGTCAGCTATCCATGACAACAATTCTAACAAAGGCATTATATGCTGCTGCAAGAAGTTGCAGATAGCCAGATACTATAAGAAGAAGAAGAAGCAGGAAGCAAGCTGTACATCAACATATTTACAAAGCTTAACGTGAACTTCCCCCGCCCCCCCCCCTTCAATGAATATCATTGCTTATATACTTCAGAACTTGCATTGCAATTAAATTCAGCTATACTTTCATCAACAAATGTTATCCCTCAACTTGCAAAGTTTGGAATCCCACATCCTATAGAAATAATGACTTCATTAAGGTATTCTGAATGAAGAAAATGCCCACCTTGTACAGAGGATTTCAAAAGTTTAGAATGTACTCAATTAAGGTAAGATGCACTACATTGCATTTGCCATTCCATGCAATCTTCAAAATCAAAGCTGCTTGCACAATCAAGTAACGCATTCTGTTGATGCTCATACCGACAA
>NW_021637649.1:0-38898 GCF_004799145.2 Neltuma alba | reverse complement strand
TCCAACGCATCAGACATCTTCGACTGGAACAAACAACAAAGTATGTAACATGCATGCCTTAGCAGAGTCATATATATATATATTTTACTTCAATTTGTGTTGTGTGCTCGTAAGGTGAGCATCTATGCGACAAAGCGAATGTCTCAAAAATTCAAAAGAGAAAAGTAGTCACTTTTTCACTCGTCGAGATCATCTCGCAAATGGTTTTCTCATTTCCTGTTTCCATGTGCTGTGAGTGTCGTTTGCTCAAGTTCATATATATACCAGAATGTCTTAATCCATTTTAAGTGACCAACCAAAAATATCAGGGAAAAGCATTAATAGCGATCGCCATATATTCTTGTTTGTTTTTAGACTCGGAGTCTGACAACACATGCTGAACAATCTTAGCTTAGCCATGAATTTTGAATGGCAGTGATGTGATCTAAATGCAGATGCATGAATCCTATCTGGATACATTTAAGGAAGAGTGATGATGGCCCGGAGTGGATATAAAATGTTTTCGTTATTGAATATAATAAATTTTCCATTTCTAGAACCAGCATAAATAAATATACGATCATCCCTAGCTAGTACTGGGAAATTTCAGCCCTAATCACTTACAAAACCCGGCAATTCGTCGGTATTGGCTTTTATTTCTGGACGAAGAAGAAGTCATTGAGGCACGATGTAGGCAAAATAACCCTGGTTCAATGGTTCTGAGAGCTTATGATGAGTTTGAAAGAAACCCCGAATTTCTAAGCCACAAGATGCCCCCTTCATCCATCATCAGCTTCAACTTCATCATATTCAAAGTCTAATCAATGATCCCATCGATCATTTCAAGAAATAAAGTAAAGCCATGGTCAAGTAATCTATAGAAAATATACTTCCTCCGGTCTTAATATAAGACCCACTTTATAGTGTAATTTATACTACAAAGGGAGTCTTATATTTAGGACTGGAGGAGCATAAAGTAAAATAATAATAATAAAAATAATTGGAAACAAAAACAAAGATACATGCGAGCATGAGATTGTAAAGGTGAAAATAAATGCCAGATGATGAAGAAGCATTATAATTGATTAGTAACAAATAATTCAGAAACCTATCAAAAGATGCCGATGATCATCTTTCTTATTCCGATCAAACGCAGAGTAGCAAAAGAGAAAAAGAAACACAAAGTTCAATAGTAGCCATCATATCATATACGTTCTTAAGCAAGCGTTCTAACCTCATCCATCTTCACAGTTCACACCTATTTTAGTACTCTCTAAACACTGTAAATTTCTTTCCCACTGTTCTCTATCTTCCAAATCACCATCAACTTCACTCTGCCCAAACACCAAAGCCCTTTTCTATCAGAAAGGTTGCCTTCCGTGAGCCCAAGCAAAAGCTTCATGCCCCACCTGCCCTCCACCACCGTTGGGGGCATCAGATTCGGCGGGCAGGTTGTACAAAGGCAGAGACGACGGATCCGGAAGTCCGGTGGCAGAGACTGGCCACCGCTGCTCCGATTCCCCGTGGTGACCCTTCTCCTGCTCCTCCTTGTGGCGCAGCACTGGCTCCCTCATCATCGTCATCAAGTGGTGCTTCTTTCGTAAGTCGCATTAGCAAAAGTCGCAGCAATGACCATCACTGGTCCAGCTGCTACTAGAGACCCGACGACACTTCCACCGACGACCTGTCCTTGTCCCCCTGCGAGATACACCGTGAGCCCCGTCGCGCCGGGAGGGGCCGGTCCCGGCAAGAACGCACCTGTTAGGGAGATGAATTTCAAACCTGCCATGGAGAGCCACAACAGCTCCAGGGGCAGCGGGTTGTCGGAGAGTGACGTTGGCGACGGAGCCGCTTCCACTGAGAACACAAACGCCACGCTGACGCCTCCTTGCGAATTGAGCCACACTCTCTGCAACGTCGGTTCCACCGGCAACTTCCATCACGTGGCTTCTTAGGGCGTTGGGACTATCTCGGGTGACGAAGATGGGTGGCTTGGGTTTGTTTTTGGAGCCGGGAGGTCGGCCCCTGGGCCGGCGGGTTCCGACATCGACTGCACCCTCCTTGGGTTCGTCTCCGTTTTCTCTTTCTTCATCTTCTTCTCGTTTGCCGCTCCGGCCACTGCTGTCGTTAATGGAAAGATCGGTGTGGCGCTTGTTGAGGGTGGGGAGTTGGTTGCCGGCTCTACTCCCGGCAACCCCACCTGACCGGTCCACCAAGGATTAGCCAGACTTGCTTCGCTAGAAACACACAAGTTTCAGAAAGGAAGATATGACTGACACAAGAGATTCAAAAAAGAAAGCAAAATTAGTGCTTGAGCTTTTGTAGCTAGGTGGTTTTCTGCCTCACTTGTTTCAGAATATAGGCAAAGGAAAGATCATGAAACACCAGAGTTGATATGTGGATCAATAGGGCTAGTTCTGACTCATTTATGACTTTCTAACCTAATTCTCAAGTTCTCTCTGTCCCTCTGAGGGAAGACGAGAAGAGATAGAGATACGGAATTATAGGAAGGAGGGAATTAGATTCGTCAACTGATAAGCTTCTCCAAGGGAATCAAGGGTATGACCAAAGAGCTAGCTAGCTGTTTCATCAAACGCAGAGAAGAGAGAAGGGATTAAAGATCATCGGACGATCAGCAAGTGATCTCTCGTCTTTGTTTAATTATGAATTCTCTCTTCGGGCTGCTCAGCAGTGATCTAGGAACATAGAACAGATGCGAAACCCTTCAAAAAATCAAGCACAAAGAGAAATAAGAAAGCAGAAAGAGGAAGGGGGAGAGAGAGAGGAGAGAGAAGTTAAAGCATATGATAATGGATCAAAGTTGGTGGCAATCAGCAAATGGAATGGAGAAATAGAAGGAAAAGAAAAGCCATTTGGACAAAAACTGCGGAGAAATGCTTCACTTGATTTCTGGGGGAACCTCTGTTGTGATTTGGGAAGCTAAGTAGCTAACAAATTCATATTTTGATGTTTCACTTTTTTCTTTTACTTTTTTTTTTTAAAGAGTTTTTTTAAATGTTTGGTCTCGCTGGTATTATAATGCGAACACAAGAAGCTCTGCTTTTAGAGAGGAGCCTCGGAAATTAGGGTTTTCTCCTCTGTTGGGTCGCGCGCGCGCGTGGCCAGGTGGGGAGCACGTCCTTTTTCGTAGTGGGGCCCAATTATCAACGTACGCATACCATTTTGTAGCGTGAGACACAGCTTAAGGCACCTTCTCCCTCATTGGACAAAATAATACGCAGCCCATCACCGTATTTTAATTAATCTTGTTTTTAAATCACAGTCAATATCTCCATTAAACTTACAATCTTCTGCAAATCATCATGTCTTTTACCCAATCAAATAAAATTACTTCTTGCAATACTCCTAGATCCCCTTTATGTTTGGACTGAAAAGAGCACACGGTATTAGAGAATTTCTCTTTCTTTTTTTTTTTGGGTAGATTTTGAGAATATAAATTTAATTTAATTTAATATAAGACTTGTTATTCTTGACTCGGGTTTAATTCCACAATTTTAACAGTAAAATGGAGTAATTCTCTCCCCTTTATATTTTATCATTGGAAACCAAATTACACTAATAATACTCATAATCCGCTTATATATGTGTGTTGTATTCACGTATAAACGTGACTAAACGGGGTTATAAACTTAATTAGTTTAGGGCATGCTTGAATTTTCACATAGGGGCGTTCGCACACAAGAATTTTTAATATTTGGGCCGCTAACACGCATAAGAATTTGGTTGGCTGAAATTTTATTTTTTATTTTTTAATTTTTGGGCCGCTAACACACATAAGAATTTGGTTGGCTGAAATTGTAATCAAGATAGTGAAATATTCTCATTTAACGACTAATACTAATTTTTAGCAAGACAAAGTATCGATAGTTTGATACATTATATATTTCCTTAGTTCTTTTTGTGAGTTTCAATAACTTTTGGATCAACCAAGGGCGTGTTTGGGGTGCCCCCAAATCATGGTTTGGATGGGATGTCATCCAAACAACATCAATGTTAGACAAATAATCCGAAACCATGGTTTGAGCCAAAATTATAGTTTTAAGCCTAAAACCATGGTTTCAGGAGAAGTAAATTCATTCTGCTTCTGGCTCAAATTGGAGTTTGATTGTGCCTGTTAGAATAGATCTCAACAATAATATGACTTTAACATCCCTCAATTTTTTTTATAAACATATTTAATCTTATATCTTATAAATATATATACACATATTACTTATTTATTAATTATATTATATTATGTATTATTAATTATGTTGGTAAAACATATATTATTAACAATTTTATTCTTTCAAATTAAAATATATCATAAAATCTATCTTTTATGTAATTATCATATTAACTTATGTCTTTTTTAGTGATTTGTATATATAAAAAGTGCTTCTGATAATAACTATCCAAACACTATACTCTCACTTCTCAGAATCACTTTTTCACAAAATCTATTCTCCAAAAGCTATTCTCTAAACCATGGTTTGGTTTCATCCAAACACCCCCTAAGTTATATATGCGTTAATGTTGACTAAATTTCTTTTTAACTATCCAACCATGGTACGGCCATTCCCTCGCATCAACCTAATTCATTTAAAATAATTTATGTATCTCAAAGTATGGATCCCATATAATCAAAGCATATATGAATCACACTCAGATATGTTTGTTTAATATTTTTACTCATAGACCAAAATTAAATGAGGAAATTATATTCATCTGTTTTCTGAATTATTCTAATCCTATCGTCGGTTGACACCTATATAACTTAGCTAGCCACCTCATTCAATCATTCCCACCTTACGCATATAAGAGCCAATAATTTCGCTGATAGTATGGAGTTCTGGTATTGTGCGTTGTCCCCAAAAAAAAAGAAAAAACAGAAGAAGAGAAGAAAAGATCGAGAGAGAGAGAGAGTTTAGAGGGGATTATGATTTTATAAAGGTTTAAGGTGCATCTAGCATCTTGAAATATTTTATCGGGTACATCCAGTATTCTAAAATATTTTGTGGTGCTCTATACACTTAGAAAAATATTTCAGGATATTGGATACATTACAAAATACTTTAGGCTATTAGATGCACTTAAAAAAATATTTTAGGATGCTGAATGCTTCTTAATTTTTTGTAAATGTCTAGTTTGTTTGAGAAACTATGCATGGAAGCATATATAATTATATGTAATTGACATTGTAAATCAAAACAAATTATATAGTCTTGGCCTCTCGGCAACAGTTTGTGTTAATGGTTTCTTTTGTGCGGACAAGAATCCCAGACTTGTCGTCAACTTCAAGCTGACCGATAACCACTGCCTCAATACAACATTGAACAATCAGACAAGTCACATATATATATGTATGTGTGTATGCATGAGATGCCTCTAATTAACTATATAGCGTCTTCAATGCTTGCTGTTTGTTATAATTATGCACACACAACCACTAATGATTCCTTTTTTTTTCTTTTCTCAATAATTTATACTAGTATGATAACTATAAACCTCCCTCGAAATTAATTTTATATGTTGTATGGTACAGGGCATGCTGTTACTAATTTGCATCCGACACATATAGGGACCAATTCCTCTCTCTCTCTCTCTCTCTCTCTCTCTATATATATATATATATATAATGGGAGTACAAATGCTACTTGCGTATAATCAAATAATACTGTTTGAATAATTTGAAATCAGTGTATATATAGAAGATCATTTCATACATAATAAAGCGACTAGTTGATTTTGACATTAATCAAGAAAGACAAATTATATCCGATTTGATTAATAGAGCGAATAAATAATACATATAATTGTCAGCAATCACGGTACGATACTAGGAAAAGACCTAAAACACCCTTCGGGGAACACAAATTAGAACGTTTTAAGGTCTTTTGTACATGTGTCATGAGTCTCATTGTGATGAGTTGCCTTAAATGATCAAGAGGTGTTGTCAGGTCTTAAATTTCTCAACTCTGATAACTAGCTTTTAATGTATGTTATTTTTCCTAAAAACATGTGATCATTGGCCAACTAGAAAGGACTACTTCTGAAGAGTTTTGACCAAATAAAAGGGTTAACCGGCATGAGATTGAGTGAAGTACCATAGTTTGGGGTCATCAAGAAGTTAGCTCTTGAGAGGAGTGTATTGTCATGAGTCTGACATTGAAAGAATTAGCTTGAATATAAGGAGGACCCTTTATAAGTCTCAAAGTTTCCCAACTTCAACAGTTAGTTTTTAGGGTGTTAGATAATCAATATTGTATGAAGGGTATCTTTAGAGTATACCAAATGTATAGATATCCTACAATGATCATTATAATATGAAATACGGGTGATGGGATGGATTGTATGTTTGAGGGATTAGGGTAGCGTTTGATACAAAACATTAAAAAATGAGGGATAGGGATTGAGATTGAGATTGAGATTGAGATTGAGAAAATAGTATTTAGCATGAGAGATTACTTATTACATGGGATTAAACAGACCCATACATGTGTCATTGGAGAATACTATGGGGAGAAGTAGTATTCCCCAATCTCACTTCCATGGGTTTGTTTAATCCCATATAACAAGTAATTATTCATACTAAAGACTTTTTTAATAATTTTTTTTAATTGCAATCCTAATTCCTATCTCTTATCTTTAATGCTTCATACAAAATAGGATCTAGGAGTATATGTTTGAGGGATTAGGAATAGGAAGTTGCAGTAATAATACGGTGTGATTTGTCATGAATTTGGAATATTATAAATTAAAGAGTGTCATTTATGGTTGTCGTGTTGCGTTGAACATGGGAGCATGATGAGCACGTTGATTTTCCAGATCGGCAACTGGAAATGACATTTAGGTTCATAAGCATACGAGTCCAGAGTGCTTGGTTCATCGTGGGCTAAGGGAAAGCCCAACACGGTAAAGCCTCTGTGCTGGAAATCACACCTTAAAAACAAATATCACTAATCTTACTAACAAGAGTTAATCCAATTGATAAAGAATCAGATCATAATCTATAAGATCATGAATTGGATTTCGGTACTGATGTGAAAACTTTGTTGGTGGATGATTTGTGCTTTTTGAGCCTGTCCCCGCAACTCTACTCATCTAAATTTAATTTATATAAAAAAATGTCACTAACCTTCCAAATGATTGTATTAATAATACTACTTGATGTATTTAATATAAGAGCTAAATAAATAAATGCTATTTTTCTTAAAATATCTATATTAACCATTTAATAAAAATTATTTAATATGTATAATCATAAAGGATTATTTCGAAGTAAATAAATAAATATTAGAGATTAAGTTTTATATTTATGATGAAATTGAATTTCTATCTAACTTTTATTAAGTAGTGGAGATAATATATATCTAATTCGAATTGTTTAGTGTACCCTAGCTAGTAACTACATATCCCTAAAAAGTTTATAGTTTATACTACCTCCGTCCTTATATAAGACCCTCTTGACTTTTGTTGGTTCTAATTATAAGACCCAATCCATTTTGTCTCTCATATTTATGCATTTTTTTCCAAGATAGTCCTTCTAATAATAATAGTTCTAGCCAATACACTTAATTAGCAAGGATATTTTAAGAATGACAACACTTATTTATTACAAATAACTAACTTAACTTACTTCCTTATCTTCTCAAATAAGTCAACTGGGTCTTATAATTAGGACCGAGGTAGTACAAAAGAAAATAAATAGTCTAACTATAAAGGTGAAAGTGTCACGTTAATTTCAAGGAAACCCTGCGGATCCAACACATGCATATTAATAATTAAATATAATCACTTTGACTCGCTATTAATTAATTAATAAAAACATGGAAACGGATCAAAGCACGCTAATTTCATTTTCGAAACCCCGTTCGGTGGTCATACCGTGGAAGTTTTACTTTTACGGCAAAAATTTCTGTGGAAATTATGAACGCCAAGCAAGACCTTAAAAGATTATATATGTTGGAAAAATATAAGGGAACATGCCTAGTTATATCATTGAGATACAATATATATTCATCAATACATAGGAATAATATCATATTACCATTTAAGAACATCCTTACTTTCAAAAAATAATGTTAGTCCTTATGGTTTTCTGTCTTAAAATGTAGACGAACATTTTAAACAAGTAAAACTGCAAGTACTAAGTTGTACTTAAAGTTCAAAAACTAAATTTTAATCAAGTACAAATTTTAGAAACTAAATACTACTCCAGTCCTAAATATAAGACCCTTTTCGTAGTGTAAATTACACTACGAAAAAAGTCTTATATTTAGAACGGGAAGAGTAATTATTACTGTGTAAAACATGTCCCTGTTAAAAAAATAAGGAAGATGTGAGAGGGGGGCCTCCCCGAGATTTGAGTGTGCCACGGGAATCACATTATAATTTGGCGGATAATGGATATAGGTCCAAATAATATATATAACCGTGTTAGGTGGCAGAAATTAAAGATGGCAAAATCAATCTGATTATTTAATTCACAACTTCCGCGGACTACATTCATGACTTGAAAATTATAGAATTAGAGGCAAAAAGAAGAATCCATCGACATATTATAAATCGAAGTACAAAAAGAGAGAGATGAACACGGCAAGCTGGGTAAGTACACCATCGCTTGTCCTTAACATAAAATCTAATTTGTAATTCAATTAAACTATCAATTAAATTTTATATAAACTACAAATTATGTCTTATCTTTCACAGGTAGCACATATGATTGTGAGTGCCGTCCAATTTGATTATCCCCTGCCCTTGGATAATAGGATACAATATGAATTTGACCCCAAATGATACGCGACATCCTACCAACCGAAACCCAAGACTCGGGCAATACTAATAGTAATACAAATGTGCACATAAGCCAATATTTCAACGACACGCCCCAAAACCAAAATCTATACAGCTATATACAATGTAAATACTCATAAAAAACACATCAATTATAACTTATTAGGAAAAATATTATTTTTAGTGCCAATGTTTTTAGTTATTTATTCAATTGTTAAACTTTGATTCGAAATACCTCACGGGTAAGTTTAATTTTCAGTCAAACCCGTCTCATGCTCCAAAGTAGGGCATGGGCGCAGTTTGAGGTAAAATTCAGGATTGATAAGCCAACTCAACTCAATGAGCTCCCTCATCATCAACTGTATTCCCAGTCCTTCAGCCACCAGTTCCACTTGCAATTGACAATTCAATAAAAATAAAATAAAATTAAAAAATAAAAGGCCATATGATATACTTGAATTTACACTTTCCCCTTTCCAGACTATATAACGAATTTATGTGTGAGTGTGAGAGAGAGAGAGAGAGAGAAGTGGAGTGACTAAAAGAGTTTGTCAACCTTAACTCAGCTCCGCGATCACCAATTGGCTCCACACAAGTTCACTGCCAGATGAATTCATTCAATTGGGATTGGGACAATCTTACCGGAGGGTGCACCACAGGATTTCACTCATGAACTAGAATGCCAGAGCTTCCAGATTATGATTCAGCCAAGAGTAAAATAGCCCAAAATCCTGCAAACAAGTACATAATCTCCATCAGTATATTATAAACGTTTTTCCTAAGTTATTATTCATTAACCAATACGCGCATATAACCCAAATTCAACCAGAATTCCAACGTCCAGCGGAGCATAGCTGCATTAGTTATTCATAGATCAATGACTACCATGCTGCTAAGATCATTAAACCATACTATAGTAGTATTTCGCGTCTCTCGTTCAACATTTGTGTACAAAATAATTACATCTCAAGAATTCTTAACTTAATCACAAACCAGACTCCTTGGTTTTAATGTTTTTATCGAAAAGCTTCCCTTCTGAATTAATCTGAACAAACCAAAACACATTTTTTAATATCAATAACTGAATGAAGTCCAGAAAGCATAACTTATAAATTCGTTTTCATTGACATCGAACATAACAAGATTACAGAATCATTTTACCTAATGAGGTAGTATATAAATACGAAGGCAACTGTGAAATATGCCACAAGGGAGCACGTTTTCCTTGTTGATTTCTTCTCAAAAACCTAGAACATCCAGTTTCATATCACCAAGTCATTTTCCAATAAATGTAGAAAATCAATATAAAATAAAACATCAAGTAACAAAAACACAGAAAAAAGAATCATAATCCGAAATACCTTTTTGAACCGATCCATGGTTCTCAACATCATGCCCCTTGATCCATCCATGCTGTTACCCTGATTTACAACAGAGGAGAATTATAATTAAAAATGGGGTGGGGGAAGGGGAATACTACAGAGGCAGGAAATTGTTTCTTACCATCCGATCAAGCAAACGGTTATGACTCTCCACCTCTTCATGGATATCCCCGGTTAACTGTTAATAAGTGGTGTGAAAAATGTTATTTTACTCCTGATGTAGATTTCTAAACCAGTTCGTTTAATTTGTTTTCACCTCCTTTGAGAAAGTAGAAGATATGAAATTGGCCTTCAAAATACAATGTAAGCAAAACTTGACAAAACTTTTCAATGGATCAGAGCATCTATAAGAAAAACACATTGGTGAAGCTATGTATTAAAAAAAGTTGATAATCAATAATTAGAAAGTCGAACAGCACTTACTCTCTTAAGAAAAACAACCCTGTCCTGCAAACTCTCTATGGCTTTGTCATTATCATGCTCATTTAAATTATGTGAGTATGATGAAGAAGCCCTTATACCACCTTCCTCAATACCATCGTATCCATCAAGAAGGGATGATCTGGAAGATCGACTATCTCTGTTTGATGAAAATAATAATTAGAAGAATAGTTAAACCAGAGGAAAATGATATAACTAAAAGTGACTGAAAAACCACATGGTACCCAAAAAAAAAAGAAGTAGGAATACCCCGACATGAGCATCCTTCAAATGAAGTTCTCAATGATTTAAGCAACAAGCATTGGGAAAAATAGTGACAGTAACAAATATCGAAGTTGGTGGTTTGAATATAAACCCAGCGCGACAGAGAGCTGAGAACATATACAAGTTAAATAACAGAAAAATATTTATCAGAAGCACACCTGATATGAGAAGATTGACCAGGTAAACAAACTTGACTGAGAAAACAATTTGTACCACAACCAAGACACAGGGTCCTTCTAAGAGTCTCAAAACAAATCTGACTCCTAAAGCTTGAAACAAATGTTCCAACTTCTATCTAGTATTGAATATCCATGCCCTCTGGTCTCCACATGGCATGAGGGGCATGAGTAAATCATTTCTGACACAGCATAGTCCATTCCACCTATACTGGATGGAACCAGACTATCCAAAACAAGTGCATAGCATTTTGAAGGCAGCCAGCCAGTGGTGTATGAAATATATGTACAATTAAACAATAAGGAGAAACAGTGAGAAGTGAGAGACAAAACTTTTTTAACCCTCCTTTTCATCCAAAATGATTAATTTCAACTGCCCAATAGGATTAAAAACAGAGAATGAGCACAAGAATTTAACTACTTAAACAGCATATAAAGCAATGAAAAACAAGACAGTTTAATTTGTTTCTTCACTAGAACAACTAGAATGGTATTTACTTGAAAGGATGAAAACAACAATGAAGGTGCAAGAACTTAGCCTACTGAAAAATTAGTTGTTTAAACACTATATAACTATCAGTACGCAACTTTTTTGTAATGGTTGAACCCTCTTCCTGGAAACAAATAAACCAACATTTGTTGTTGTTTTTAAATCATGTAGAGAAAGTAAAATTTTCAGCATGACACAGGTGAAAATAGATGGTCTCAAGATCTGAAATAATTCAAAAACATGACTACAGGAACACAGTGACTAAACGCTATGGAAACTAAACTAACACTAAGCAATAAAAAAAATAATGCACATTTAAGATGTCCAACAGGTGAAACAATATTTTTGTTTCTGTTCACTTTACTCAAGGCTATCAATCTTCCTAAATTTGTCGCCGTTCATTAAGCATTTACAAAAGGCAACTGCACAATACTGATTCCATGTATTTCATCAGATCTTCCCCCAGATATCATAGTTTTCAATAGCACATAGCGAAAACAAGAGCTTTTGAACGCTATAGCTCAAGGAACCTCGCTTTGACTGTGCTATAGTGAAATGTAGCATACATTATATAAATATATCATATATATTTAATATAACTGACATTGAAACTAATATAATACTTTAGAACAAAAAATTAATATAATACTAAATTAACTAATTTACATACAAAAATTAAGCTCACAATGACGACTTTATAACCACCCAAATCTAACAGAAACACGATCTCAATATGTGATAACAAGATTGGCAAATACAGTAATTCGCTCCTAAAATTATTTCAACGTTACCACAGTATGAAAAGTGATAGAGGACACAGGGTTGAAATGCATCAACTGCATAAGTTTAAAAGCACCAGCACTGGAAAAAAAGTTTCAAGAAACTAAAAAAGACAAAATGAATATATGAAAAATGTATAAAAAAAAATGATAATCACGATCAGTCAATAAAAAATATTTTCATATCATTCAGTGCTGCAAGAAGAAAAAGGAAAACCAAATTAAGAATGAGCAAAAAATGGAACCCTTAAAGGCTAACAACTATGCCAACATGATCAAGCATAACCTTTCCATGAATAATGCATATGCACGCACAGCAACAGTTATGCCAACACGATCAAGCATAACCTTCCACACACCAACACACAAATCATCCTTCTAATCCGATACAAATCCCACAATTGATCAAATCAGAATACATGACATTGCCAAACCGAGACAGTTCGAAAGAATTGTAGATTAAAAAAAATAAAAAAGGATGAAAGTTTGAACCAGAAGCAAGATTGACTAGGCCATGCATTGCCAATGAACGACAACAATCGAGAAGCAAATTCTCGCCCAAAAAGAAGACACAGAAATAAAAACCGAATCGAGCAAGCAGGGGTCGGAAAGGAACCTTCTGTAATTCATTCTTGGAAAGAACTGCAGATCGTGCAGCTTCCTTTAGAGCAGCGGGCGTTTCGGAGAGCAAAAGGCTTGAAGAAAATCAGAAGAAAAGGAAGACGGAGTCGGAAATTGGCGAGGAGAAAGTACAGAAAAGATGAGGATCTGGTTTGGCTGCTCAACAAAATGGTCGATGGCCTTCTTTGATGGATCACAGATCGAATCTTCGACAAAAGAAATGGAAGTAGCACTTCATTTCATTAACACAGTTCAACTACAGAAACATTCTCATCACGCTGTGCAGGGAAACCAAGGAAGCAGGCAGGCACCTTCAACTTCTCCCACTCTCTTTTGGGTGCTCCTTTGGAAAAAAAAGATGGATCGTGGCCGAGAGGAAATATACGATGGCCTTATAATCCAAAAACGTGGGCTTCCCATATAATTTGCTGATCTCGGGTAGGCCTTGATGATTTGTGAATTAGACACAACCAGATGTGGCCCATACTCTATTATCACAATGATTTTTAAATTTCCCAGAAAAGGAGAAATTAAAACCAAGGGAAAAAGTGCACACAATCAAAAGTGTCCTTTGAAGAAAACATGAAACAATGTAAAATCAATAAAATTATCCACCTAACTTTCAAATATAGAGTAGATGATAGATTAGATTAGTAGACAAATAAACTGTTAGCTGGAAATTGATTCGTAAGTGAATTGTTTGGGAATTTCACATTTGAATTAAAGAATATCTTGGGTGCAAAACGTAAAACTCGATTAAAACACAAGTTATTGAATTCCTAATATTTACCCTGTTAAGCTCCTGTAAAAAAGGATAACTCACCCAAACTCGCTTCAGAGTTTAATCCTACTGCCTCATTTAAGGTGGTGTGAGTTGCCACTTGAATCCAAAATTTCTAACCACTGGCCATTGGACACAGTGTGTCTCCTCAAAGGACATATTTTTTTATATTCAATTAGTGAGAAAAAAATATTATATAAATTATAATTTATTAGGATTAAATTACAATTTTTGGCCTTCAAATGTAATATTGAGATCTGATAACAATCGATTATTCTGTGCTAGGGGTGCGTTTGAAGCTTTGAAGTACTTGAAATATTACCCACACAGTTTTCCTAAATATAAAATACTTATGAATACATGAAAATCAACTACAACAAACGCTTCTTTCATGTATTCCTATTTGGTTCATTATAAAAAAATTAATTTAATTGTAGGAAAATCTCAGCATTCAGAATACTTGGGTGATGTGAATCTGCAGACTACGAATTAATTCCCCATCTACCCAATGTGTTGCTCGATTTTGGAATACACATACATCAAGTATTAACGGATTTATATGCAAATCAGTTTTTTATACAAATTTTATATCATGCACATCAACATTAATTAAGGTATTCAGATTAGGTTTATTGTGATTTCAACAGATCAAGGGGAGGCCATTGAAAGACTATAAGGAAAGTAATCGCAAAATTGACCCAAAACCAATTTGGTGACGAATGATCTAATGAGCCTTTTAGTTCATCGTAAGAGCTTAGGCAGCGGCCAACCACTAACTCACCCTCTCCATTTAAACTGTCTAACACCATCGTCCGCCAGCAAGTGAATAAAGCAACATCCATTCAATTTTGTTCCTGAAAAAACCTACCGGTCGGTGGAAAGGCACTAAGCATGAGGTATCAACAATTTTTTTTTTGAGATATTTTAAAGATGAATGTCTTGTGTTCAATTAATGCGAGGAAATCAAGAACAAGGGAGAGTCCCCCCTCTCTTTTTCTTTTTTTTTTCCCGTCTCCACTATTCATGTGTGGCTGAGTTTTGATGAAGAGCGAGGAACACAAATGTGAAAGAGGAAGAATCTAAAGGGAGAATGAGGTTTTTGTTTTGTGTGAGAGAGCCGCACGGACAGTTCATAAAAAGGAAGGGAAGGCTCCAAGAGATTAATGGCATTCAACTACTACACAAACAAGTTCTTGAAAGCTCTTTTATTATGGTAGTGAATGCCCTCTTCTACCCATACCCACTCATTCATTCTTCTCTCCTACTATTACCTTCCCATTTCAAACCCTGCTTGCCGCTCATGAATCTTTTTAACTCGCCTCTTTCCTCCATTTGACTATCTCATAAATCTATACTACCAATTTTCTTTCCTATCTTTAAGATGGAGAGGCATTCAAAGAAAGAGAAGCAAAATGAGGAAGAGGTTAATGAAGATTCATCTTGGTAATAAATGATTCTCTCTCACAGATGACGACAGCGAGGCTGCTGGCGGTACAATGGCTGTTCTGAACATCTTCAAGTGAAACTTGTCTGTAAATTTTGCTATCAGTACTCGCGTTTAGAATTTACATTTCTTACAGTGACATAATCTGTCTTCGAATACAATTATAAGGTTAACATATTTACTATATATCACTTACCTTTTCTATTCTAGTCTTATTTTACTTATAACTTTTCCAACCCAGTTGGCCAAAAAAAAAAAAATTCCAACCCAACCAATAGATTGTGTTTGAGCACTCCATAAATGAGAAAATGCCAAACAAATTTAAAATTTTTCTATTGAAATATAAGCAAATTGAAAAATTTATTCAAAGTTAATGAGCTAATCACCATTGCTATGAAGAAATTAGATTTGTCTTAAGATAGATACTTGGAAGGAATACTTTTGACACCATAAAGCTCCAGCTTCATCAGTTAGGTAATCTCACTCTGACCACTTGCTCGTCACTGGTCGGTCATCCCTGTCTGCCACTATAATGGAAACGCATTTCAAAAATTGGGCAGAAGGGACAAATTTTAGGTGCGGCTGATTCGCTAACATTCAAGCTTCATAGACTTTTATCAAACTGCTTATGTTATTTGTTCTTTGATTCGTCCCCTTAATGACTTTTTCCCAATAACATCAAGCACTACATTCATACCAATATCAAGCATTTGAATCAACTGATACATAGAAAGCACGCATGTCGCTTACCCTCATTTTCTGAACAAGATGAACCCTTCGAAAAGAGAAATGAACAAGACCGGCAAAAAAAAAAAGTGACTTTAAGCAGAATACAAAACTATTGAATAGAAATAATGAAATGTGAGAGCAGAAACAGATCAGGAGCAACTGGAGCAATAGGATATCAATTATAGCGTCAGCTATCCATGACAACAATTCTAACAAAGGCATTATGATGCTGCAAGAAGTTGCAGATAGCCAGATACTATAAGAAGAAGAAGAAGCAGGAAGCAAGCTGTACATCAACATATTTACAAAGCTTAACGTGAACTTCCCCCGCCCCCCTCCCCTTCAATGAATATCATTGCTTATATACTTCAGAACTTGCATTGCAATTAAATTCAGCTATACTTTCATCAACAAATGTTATCCCTCAACTTGCAAAGTTTGGAATCCCACATCCTATAGAAATAATGACTTCATTAAGGTATTCTGAATGAAGAAAATGCCCACCTTGTACAGGAGGATTTCAAAAGTTTAGAATGTACTCAATTAAGGTAAGATGCACTACATTGCATTTGCCATTCCATGCAATCTTCAAAATCAAAGCTGCTTGCACAATCAAGTAACGCATTCTGTTGATGCTCATACCGACAAATGTAATTCAACCCAACCAGAAGGTCGCACATAGCTTCCTCTGCCTTTACCCTATCAGCAAAGTATAAAGTCTGAAGTAACAGAATATTTGACCTGCTAACAATTTGATGTTGCTCAAAATTACGCTCGCTTTGCCATCTGATCATATTATGCGCCAGTGGGGCAAGCCACCCGAGTACCCCGTCAAGAGTCTCCTTCCAGTCATGAGCAAGAGGGGCATCATATATTGCCAAATTCTTCACGTAGGACTTCAATTTGGCCCGAAGAGAAAATCTTAAGCTTGTTGGAAGCATGTGGTATAGATCATCCCTAGCTTCCTCACCAACTAAATGTGGATAACGAAGCAGCTTCTCAATGACAATTATGACATTAGCATAGTGCAATGCCAGAGCAGAACCTCCAAGAGTGGAAGGAGGAGCATAAGCTGCTAACCTACTTTTGGGACCAAAGCTTGAGTTACCTGAAACGCCAGGTTTGATTTGTCTTAGTTCTCCAGTGAACGGAACACCACTATGGGCATGCTTTAGACCGCCAGAATGGCACGAAATCTCCCTTTTCATTCCATTACCTGAAACACCGCTACAACTTGAACCATGACTGTATTGGTCCTCCCGATAAACAACATCGTCGTCATCGTCGTCAAATTTAGAACCTGAGCTGCTCAAGCTCAAGCATTCCATGAAAAGTCTCCCTGGGCTTGTCCCACATGGAAAGCCAAAATCTTCAGGCCGTAAAGATGGTAATTCACCTCTCCTCACATCTAGCTGAGGTTTGCGATTAGCTCCCTTTCTATCCGAAGCTGGTCTTCCCACTGGCCCCGAGTGACATCCATTTTTCCTGCTTTGGTTGCGTTTAATCTGGCCAGACACATATCCATTTTCATTGTCCATAGGAGGTGAAACTCCACCAAGCCTAAGATTGTTCTTCCTTAAAGCTGGTTCGCCAAAGATCACAGAGATCCTACCATAAATTGTACACACAGTTCTGGCCAACAATTCCACAACCTTATCATAAGTCTGATTCCAAAGAGAAATGTCCTTGAGATGCCGCACATCCTGCCTCTGCCACATAAGTTTCTGTTCAAACGCCCGCTTACTCTCCTCATGCTGATTATGCTGAAACTTCTTCACTGCTTGCTCCAACTCATTCAACACCTCCATTTCACCGTACAAATTTCTAGTAGCAGTCACATACCTGTCCATCTTCCTCACCATACCTTCCATATGCTTAACCAGAAACCCCAATTCCTTCACATCAATAACTCCATTAACAATATCCCCGTAGACATGCTCAAACCCTTGCAAGGCTGGTTCAGAGCACTTTTTCCCCAATCTTGAAACCACGCTTGCCACGCGGTTTAGCTCCTCGAGCTTCTCAGCGAGAGCCAGCTCGAGAAGATAAGCCTCGTCCGAGGAAACAAGGTTGTTAACACCCTCCGAGGTCAAGATCTCGTTCCTGAGCTTTGAGATCTCGGACTCTGTGAGGGATTTGTGGAGGTGAACGGTTTTCGACATTACATTTGCTACTTCAAAAGAAAGAATGCCTATTATTTGTTTGTCATCTGACCTTTTAGAATGGTTCTGTTTTCTCTTCGTTAAAGTCTCGAGAAGAAGCGCTTGCTTGAGATTGGCGCTCACCTGGTTACCCATCTTTACAATCCAAGTTTCTGCAACCATAGCTGCCAATACCACCAATTTGCTTCAAACCTCCTGTCAATTCAAAAACCCAAAATGTTTTCGTTCTGGGAAATCCGGAAATTAAAGCTGCTCAACCTCAGCTCAAACACCCATAGAGGCTATTGGGAGAGAAATTGCGTGAGACCCTTTTAAGATGGAGAAGAAGAAAGCTGGGAACTTTCATCTTTGCCCCTTCTTTTAGCAATCAAACTGCACTTGAATTCTGATGGGCATGCGACTACCTTGGCGCGCAGCAATTGGGAGGAAAAGATAGTGGAGGAGTCAGAGAGAGTGCTGAAGAAAGCTCAAACATGGGTCACAGAGAAAGCAAGCTCGCATGATGGGAAGCTAAGGGAAGCCTCGCATGCGGCGGAAATTGTGCAGGCGTGGGTCGAACGAGAATGGGTGTAATCAATTAAGTTTAAGCGGCAAATGATAGCAGAGAAAAGCAGAGAGAGGAAGAAAAAGGAGGAAAAACACAAAGTACTCTGAATTTGGGGGAGGCGAAGGGATGGAATCAAAAGGCAAGGCCAAAGCTAGTGTTGCTGAGTTTGAGAGGCGCTCTAAATTTTGCAGATTTGCGGTGGCTCTCTCTGGTTTTTCCCAAAGGGAGTATCAGAATTTTGAAAAGTGGTCTGAGCACTGACGGGGGTATTTAAATTAAATTTGGACGTCCTCGACATTGAATTTCAATTCGTAATTTTTGCAAAAAGTAGCTGCCATTGAAAGAAAGTAAGAAACCACAAACCAGCGTAAAAAACAAAGAAACCTGAAAATATTAAGACGACGCTGAACCACTAAATTAATAATTATACTTGTCTTTTAACCCTTTTCCTCTCTTTCCTGTCAACTAACTGTTTATTTGAATGGCACTGGCCTTCTCTTTTTGGGAAGCTGACCTAAACCACAATTCTACTCAGATGGCATGCGAGTGTAAAAAAGAGAGAGATGTTTTGCCAAATGGGTAAACTGTTCTGAAGTCAAAGGCTGGAGAAACCATGGTCTTTAGTTGCCGGGCACAGCACAACTTTAAATAGTAAGATTTTAATGAAATGAAGAAATAATGATGAGGGAGCAGTTAGAAGAAATTTATGAAGTGGGTAAGCTAATTGCGTAATTTTAAAAAAGAAAAAGTACAGTTCAAAAAGAAGTCAAGACCGTCCTCGTAAAATATTTGTTGTTCATTCCATAGAAAATTCAGATAACTAGCCAAAATATAGAAGGCAAGTTGAACTCTGTTCATTCCGCAGGCTTCCAGGTTCCAATCGATTGCTTATAGAAAATCAAACAAACTTTAATGGTGCATGGACCTCGGTGTGTACGTACTTTCTCATTTTTCAATATAAAGCTCCTTGTAGGATCATCATTTATCATCCGAGAATTTTTAGTCCAAAGTTAACAATGATTTCAAGCCTGAAGAACCCGTCTTTGCCTTTTTCCCCTTCTTTTCATTATTTTATTCGCTGGGGTGGATCATGTTTATTTAGAATAATGCATTCTAAGTTAAAGCAGTACCTAGGGTCAACCCATTGGACTAATTAATGATTCAGATTGTAGTATAGATCGGCGACCTATGACTATGATTAAAAATTTCATCTTCTATTGGTTATTTTAATTTATAGAAAATTAAGAGCATATATAGGAAACTTCAACCTGAAAAAAAAAAAACATAATGACTTAGACATAATAATTTGCTAGTGTTGAGAAATGGATGCAATGCAAGTCCCACTACGCCAAACCCCAGGGAAGCGGGAAGTAATAATCAAAGGCTTGGAAAAACGTGGTTTGACTAATTATATTATCAGCTAAAGTCAAAAAGAGGGAATATGTTAGCACACCTACATACACTCAAAAACAATGGGGGGGAAAAAAAATCAAAATTAGACTTCAAAATTCATTTTTAGTGATCTTTTACTTGGTCCTTCCAATCCAACCATACAGACAGCATTCCAACGTCGGATGTGACTTTGGTCCAAATCCCATGTCTTTCATTTTCTCCCCACAAAAACTCTTTCAAACCCAAAAAAGAAAAAAAGTTGGTAAAAAGAAACGTTATTTCAAAACCGATGATCCAAATCTACCCACAAAACAACAGCGCAGATAAATCATTTTTAATAGTTATAATTATTTTTTTACTCAAACAAAAATCAGTCATACAGCCAATGAGATTGAATTTTGTTTTTGTTGAAAAAAGTACAGTTCAACTACAAAAACAAAATTGCTCAAATCTTCTTTTAGACCATTCTTCACGAAGAGAAAACCTACGAAATCATCTTTCCAAAATGCGGGCATTTTTTACGCGTAAAATGTGGGAAAGGTACTAATCTTTAGGTTAGGTCTTCCTAATTGTTTTGTTGCTCAGAAATTTCACAGGTATCACGTCACATGTTTTGATTCTTGAACGAAATTCCATGTTTTGCATTTGGGGGAGAGAGAGGCCAGATGAAAACTACGGATCCAATTTAAGTGCGTGACTTAATCAAAACTAGAGTCTTTGAAGTAAACTTTAATGTTTAAGATCTCTAGCTAAGGGTCAAGAATTCTTTATTTAAACGCATTTACCAGTGGTTTAGATTGGATAGATTGGAAAAGAAAAATTAAATAACGCAATACGACAGCTGGTTGCTGATACTTGCACAATATGTGTATTTGAAATTATTGGCTAAGTGGTTACCTGCTCCCTATTCCCTCAAATTACTTATATTTGCCAAACAAGCTTAATGGTTCAAGTTATATGTAACTTCTCCATCAAACCAGGCATTTATCCAATCCACTAAATCAATGTAACCCTCTTTTCCCCCCTTCTTTTTTTTCCTTTTGTGTTTTATCTCAAGGAAATTCCCTGCTTCACCCCAAGGGTATTACTGTGTATGTATTTAATCAGTACAATTTCATATTCCTAATTTAATCATGAAACTACTTCCAGTTTATAATATAAGGTCTGGATAACTAATTTGAAAAGATTAAAAAAATTAGTTAAATTAGTTAATTGTGACCAATATGTGTTGACTTCTCTAAATTACCTTCTTTAATCATGTGTATTGGAACTATTCCTTAGTAGAAAGTCCTTACAATATATTAATAGAGATATTTTAGAAAAAGCATTATAAATTTAAGAGACAAAGTGAATTAAGGTCTTATATTTAGAATCAAATTCAATCGCTAACTAGCTCTTATATTAAGGACCGGACGTAGTATTTCAAAAATTATAATTTCATTCTTATGATTCTAGTAATTTTAATTTTGTTCCATTTTGTTCTTACTGTTGTTACGCCGAAATTATATGACTAAACTGAAAAAAAAAATTCATTCAACTCCAAATGTGAAAGTTAATTGTGGGTTTTGTTTTGGTTATAAATAAAATATCTTGATCTCTTTTATCTTACAGATTTATAATTCTTTTCTCAAATAATTCTATCAATCTGACGTACTAAAGGATTTTTATTGATGAAGATAGTTTTCATTTTTAATGCAAATAATTAAATGGGTTTTTCAAAGACACAAAGGCCTATTATTTGTTTTAAGTAATCAACTCACTTAATTTTTGTAACTTTTACAAATTAGCTATCTAGCTTTTACATTTATATTGAAATAGGTAATAGATTTAGATTATATGAAATAATTAGAGGAAGGAAACTGAATATTGAATAAAAGTGTGAGAAACATACACAGTACATTTGCTTAACCAAAAACAGTGTGTATATACAGAAGACAGATGAGTTTGAGAGGACGGTGGAAGGATGAAAAGAGCAAAGTGCTGAAATCCAAAGTCATTTTCACTTGCATATATAAAAATGGAACAAAACACGCAGCATGTGAGCTTGTTGGAGTGGTTTTTGATTCGTCAGGAATAGTGTTTTTTCCATGGAGGCTTAATAATAAACAACGGCAAGCAGTGGATTAAGGAAGTGATCAGCGGAAGAGAGATAATCGTCAAAAGTTAGGCATAGTGGGATTTGGTGGTTTTGTTTTCACATTAGGGACTAACTAATGTGTTAAAAACCAAAATTAATGAAACCAGTTACATAATCATAGACATGAATGCCTGCGAAAAAGCCAGAGAGAATACCTAAAAGGGGAGAAAAGCCAAGAGCAGCATAATGCAGGGAGAGAATAAAATAAAACGCAAAACAAAGAGCAAAAGAGCAATCAAATAATGACAAAAAGAAGGCATTGCAATGGCAAGTCTTAGGAGATGTAAAGTTTCAGGGTTTAGCAATTAGGAGTCTTCTCTTTCTGATGTGGGGCCCATCTTGACCTTAGATCACACCCCGTGGGTCTTTCTCTTTCATGCCTCTAACCTTTTGCCTTTCCGAATCAAAATTATCTCATGTTTAAGAATTACGTTAGTTCCTGAATAATTTGGGTTTAGTACTCCAATAAGAAGTCACAAAATCCTTTCAACAAGTTTTCAGCTGCTAAGATATGTGAATTGGGAAGAAATTTGGCTTCATATGAAATATTTTCATGTCACAAAGAATTGGGTTTAGTAATCCCTACCTTGTTGTAATCGCAGGACTTAATTATAAAAAAATATAAAATCTTAATCAATTTTATTTCTTACAGTTATTATTTTTTTCAATGTAATTCACCAATTTTATAAACTAATATATAATTTCATGTTAAATTATTAGGTCACATATATTAATTAAATAATTTATTTAGCTTCTTTAATTTATTTAAACTAGATAAATAGTTGTTATACTAACGACCAAAAGAGTATGTATGCGAATGCATAAATCTAAGTTTTAATTTTTTTTATTAAAATGTGATGTCGAGTCCATTTATATGCATGCCATTTTTAAACTCCTAGTGTAGTTGAGACTTCCACTCTTTCAGGTAGCACTCTTCGTTTTATTTCATTCTTATAAATGAAAGTCTTATTTAAAAAGATAATTTTAGTATTAAATATAGGATCTTAATTTATTTTATTTTTCTTATTTATTAATTTTTTCAAATTAA
This sequence comes from Neltuma alba, assembly GCF_004799145.2. Taxonomy (NCBI): domain Eukaryota; kingdom Viridiplantae; phylum Streptophyta; class Magnoliopsida; order Fabales; family Fabaceae; genus Neltuma; species Neltuma alba. The sequence continues at coordinate 15,730 of NW_021637649.1, read as the reverse complement.
TTTGTCTAATCTATAAACTGATACATAATCTAATATTATAAAGGAATTTTTAGAAAGATCATGTCAATTTTGTTAAAACTAAATAATTTTTCTAGTTTTTTTAATCTATTCAAATCAATTAAGTAACCATTATATAAAAAAAATTAGAAAAATATTGCAAAAGTGGGGGGGGAGTTGATTAAGGCGTGAAATCAAAAGGAGGGGACCCAAGTTGTTGCCTTTAGTGTGGGGATATCATATAGAGGTGTGCGTCGTGTATTAGAATGAGTAGAGCGTCAAAAAAGAGCCTCGCTTTTGGGGGGTTAGCTTTATTGAGAGCTTATCAATTTGGACGCATTTTCAAAGCGTACGTATTTGATTTCCGCTTCTTTTTGTGTCATGATATTATTTTTATTACTATTTATAATTTTGCCCTTCTTTTTCCCTACTCCAACCCTCTCCTTTTTTTATTTTTGATACATATTATTATTCGGGCATTTGACCCTTTTTTGTGGATCTTATTATCAAATATTTGAGCAACTGACTAATTAGATTTGGGATTCATGACTTCTCTTCACGAAAGAATCTAGCGGGCATCGCTAGACCAACTCTTTATTGGTCCTATTCCACCTCTCTAACCCAATTGCTTCTGATTGAAAGTGACCTTAATCATCTCCCATTTTAATTACTGTAACAGAACCCATAATTTGTAGAAAATCTGAGGTTAATTGCCACCTCGTTTTCCAATACCATTGTCGTGGAGTTGGTCGTCTTCTTCCATCTCCCACCTTTTTGACCACATGCCCACCAAACATATGTATACCACTCTTTCATTTCATTTCCAATGTTCAAGTTTGTCGTTGATCTGTTCAACACTTCTCTAATTGGTTCCTTTCTCTTTTTATTGATTTCCTCATTCGTATGTTTATCACTCTTAGTCGTTTTTAATGATAGATTATGCCTATTGGGAAAACAAACACTTTCTATTTCTAACGATTAATTTCTTATTTGCGCTGAGGAGAGACTGGAACCACAATATTTCTGGTCACTCTCTATAAAAAGAGTCTTATAATGTGAATTTATTACTTCTCGGTTCTAAATATAAGACCCTTATACACTAGTATAAGGGTTTATATTTAGAACCGGAGGAGTATCATTTAACCCGAAAAAGAAGGAGGAGGAGGAATTCACTATCAATGAAGGGAAACGAAACTCTTATTGTCTTAAAATGGTAAGTTAAAGGCAACGGACTAGCTAATTCGTCAAGTCATGCGTGCACAACACAGTTAGTGTGTCTTCAAGTTGACTTGGGTCCACGCACTTTGTCCAATACTATTCTTTTCAAATTAATTGTCAAACACTGCGAGTTATATATACATATTTGTTTCGTGTAATATACATGTCGTGAGTAATAAGACGAAAACTATCGTTATTGAGGTGAATGCATGGATTATCAAAATTTAGCGTCATTTGAATCTTGAGATGATTTTGGAACTCTTGAATCCCCAAGGAAAAGGAGTATTCCAACAAGAGAAATGCATCGGCGTGCTTTAAAATACTATCAAGCACTAAATATAAATATTTTTTTAAAAAAATTCAAATATTAATTCATAATAATATGGACTAGTTTTTTTGTTTTTATTTTTACTAAACCCAATTCTGGCTGGTAAAGTGTAATACTACCTCTAGTTCTAATTATAATAGCTAGTTGACTAATCAAGTGTGTTAGTTAGAGCTCCTATTATTAGAATATTATCTTAAAAAAATGTATAAATATTAGAGATAAAGTAGATTGAGATCTTATATCTAGAATCAAAATAAAAATTAAATAAATCTTATATTAAACACTGAAGGTAGTAATAGTTACGTCTTTTTGTCTGACTTTCGTCACAATGTCAAGAAAATGGGCCAATCATGGTTATAAAAGCTACAGGGGTCACTTGGATCTTAGCCCTAACACGATACGAGAGACAAACACCCAGAATAGGCCCAGAACGATCCTGGGTTCATGCATGGGCAAACCCGTCAAAAGCACTAATTACTACTGTAGAAGTCAACATTGGGAATAACAAGATAGCGGCTAGGATTGGTTTGTGAGACTCAAAGAAGGAATAATTGAAGTGGATGTGGAAGCAGCATGAGGTGCTCTGGAATAATTGGGATTATGAAACCCTTTTTGGATATGTAGACTGCATCCTGGTGGTTCACTCTGTGGGGGCCTGCATTTTCTTTCTCATCAATCATTTTTTAATCTTTGCATTCAACACACTATCGAATATCCTCCCCCAATATATCACGCCATATTTTTCCAGTGATCCATCGTGTTCATAGCAGGGGAGAAACAAACAGAAATATGAAGGAGGGGTGTGAGGTGTGGGGAAGGAAAACGAAAGAGAGATAAGGACACAACATGAAACATATATTATTACGTATTTGATAATCACCATTCTGAGTTTTTCATGCACTGCTACTAATTTACATTTTTTTCTCTTTATTAGCTGCCCGCCTCTCATTTATTATTCCCCTCCTTTCTTTCTGCATCTGGCATTATGTCACCCAGGTGGGATCAATCCTTTTTGTATTACTACTACTAAATAAGAAGTCATTCCTGTTTTTTGGCCGGGAAGACTGCATATCTTATATCTGATTAAATATTTTATTATGTTTAAAAGAAGCGTACTACCTAGTTAAAAAAAAAAAAACTCATATATGTATATACACAGGCTATCACCGAGACGGTTTGAGCTAATTGATTAATTTGAATAGATTAAAAAATAGTTATTTTTAATAAATAAGTATTGTCTTACATAAAATAACCGTTTCTAATCAAATGTCATTTGATTAAACATTAATATGCGCAACTATTATAAGGACTACTTTAAAAAAATACATATATAAAGACAAAGTGAACTAGGGTCTTATGTTTAGAATCAAATTAAAAATCAAATTAATGTTTATATTAAGATTGGAGGCAGTATATATATATGTTGTGTGTGGGGAGAAAATATATCTAGTTTTTCTCAATGTTTTTTTTTATTTAAAGGAACGCGTGTTGCATTGTACGAAGATGGAGATTTCGAGTCTAGCTTCAGTCAACTTCTAATATGAATTTAAGAAAAACAAACCACCCGGGACGCGGCAAAATCTACATATTAAACGCGGACTACCAATAAATTAAATACTACCTCTTGTCTTAATTATAAAACGTAGTTGATTAATTTAAAAAGATTAAAAAAATAATTTAAGTTAGTTATTTGTAATAAATAGGTGTTGTTTTTCCTTAAAATCTTTTACTAATCAACTATATTGGCTATAACTATAATTATTAGAAGGACTATCTTAAAAAATATATATATATAAATATAATAGACAAAATAATTGGAATCTGAGGATCAAAACAAAAATCAAACAGAGTTTTATATTAAGGTTAAGAGGCAACCCAATCAACTTGTCAACGAACATATACAAAATATTGCGTCTCAAGTACGACTGAATGGAAAAGTAGGGTCATGTTGTTGCGCGTGTGAAGAAGGTTGAATGATCTTTTATTTTTCCACATAATAAACAAACTTAAAATTACGTGGAAGTCTGGCTCGCACGGGTTTAGGATTGGATCGTGCCTTATCCATATTCAAACTAATAATGCATTAGATTATCAAACAGTACTCCTACAATAATAAGTTAATAGTAGATGGGCTATGTGTTTATTCATGGATCGAATTTACTAGCTGCTTATCACCCTTTACCCAAAAATGTTGTTCATCACCCAAGGGTGAGTGCTAAATTTGGACCAGATAAGGGTGTGTTTGGGTGACACTCAAACTATGATTTGGGATGTCAATCACCCAAACACCCCCTCTAAAAGCCAAAACCATGGTTTTGAGTCAAACCATGGTTTTGGAAAAAGTAAATTTTTTTGCTTTTAGAAAAAAAGAAAGAGTGTGAGAGCCTATATGATATGTATCTTGTTATTTTTTTTATAAACATATTTTTTGATAAACATATTTATCTTATATTTTATAATATATATACACATTAATTATTATTAATTATATATCTTATGTATTATTAATATGTGGTAAAAAATATATTATTAACAATTTTATATCCTTCAAATTAAATATATCATAAAATCTATTTTTTCTGTAATTATCATATTAACTTATGTCTTTTTTTAGTAATTTGTATATATAAAAAGTGCTTCTGATAACAACTATCCCAAACACTCTCACTTCTCAAAATCACTTTTTACAAATCTATTTTTCACAAGAATCTATTCTCCCCAGAATCTATTCTCTAGAATCACTTTTCCAAACCACGTTAGTTTCATCAAAAACACACCCTAAACTTGGGATGCGATGAAGTATGTGGAAGGGGAATAATCATGGTTTCTGAAAATTATATTGAAGCAATGTTGGTCACAAGAATTCAGTTGGTGTTTTAAACAAGGAAACATGGAAAAAAAAAAAACAAGGCATGAAAATTACAAAGTCTAAACAAAATTTTCAAAAAAATGTGTTATTTGTAGTTAATTATTGTCAAAACTTAAGACGAAGAGTAATTTAGGATTTTAGAATTTTCATTGTCTTTATATCTATGATTTTAATGTAAGGAGGGATAAGGGCGGGGGGAAAGGGACAGGGGAATTGATGACGTATCTGTTGGACTAATGTTAAACCACGTGACCACATGGGCTGTCACCAGGTCATGTTGTTTTTACACATTTGTTTCTTCACTGCTGAGCTGTTTTATGTTTCCCATAAAAACTGTGGCCCTCTGATCTTTCCCATTTTTCGTCTCTGTTGCAACTTGCAACATCTCCCTCCACTCGTACGTTATTCCCGTAGCCTCTCCTCTCCTCTCTGATCATCACGTTCATATAAACAGTCTCTGCAAATTGCAATACGCTACAACGTCTCAATCTGCAACACCACTATCGAATCTACCTGATTAATCCCTTAAATTATGTCCTCCAAGTTCACGACCAAGTTTTAAAAATCGAGATTGTGCAGCCACGAAGGTTTGGTTTTCCTTTGACGACGCCTTTTGACTAATAAAGGGGAAAAAGTGCATATCACACTCAACTCCCACTTGGATTTGCCTCTTCCGTTTCAAGTTGATTTGTCCTCTATTAAACAATGGGGGCTCCAAAATGGCTCAGATGATTAACATGTGTTTAAACAAATCACTGGGCCTCCAATCATTAGCGAATCATTACTGACTCCAAACATCAATACCCAACTAAGACCCACCAGATTCACATCACAAACATGGAAATTTCTGATTAATTTTAAGCAACATGACTTTGTCATCAATGTTTTTGTGGACCTGGAAATTCAATTAAAGAAAATGAATCAAAGAATGATGCTGTATACAATTTAAGATTTCTAATCAATTGACGTAAATTACATGAGAGGGGGGAATTTCTAACGTGTCTAGAGAAATGATGGGGGAAAACCCAGGAAAAAAAATCAGAGTCCATCGTACAATAGTTAGATCCCGCTGCGTACAATTAGCAATATCGACTTCATATGATGACCGACTGAACGCAAGATTTGAATGCTTCTCCCATAACATGCGCCCTCAGATCTTTCTTCCGTCCAGTTCTCAACCGTCCGATCATCCTACAGCTGTTATGAGTAATATCTACACGCAGCGGAAGAAAGGAGGCGCCACAGAAGGCGGTTCGTAACAGAACGGGGCCGCCGGATGCTGCCACTTTTTGAACACCACCTTCTCCGGCTCCGCCCCTTGTTGGCGTTGCTGCTGCCGGGCCTCTTCCCTCTCCGTCGCCGGCGCACCGAGTTTAACCGGAGGCGGCGACGAAGCGAGGGGTGACAATAGGGGGATGGCCACGTTCCAATCACACGACCGATTTACCTGTAACGAAGACGGCGCTCGCATTTGCAAGCGGCTGGGTTGCTGTTGCTGCTTCCGGCTACCGGGGCCGCCGTGCTTATGCCTCTGCGAATCAGCCATCTACGGCGAGGAGATGAACAAGAGAAAACGAAGAAAATCCGATAGGTCTTCCGGTGACGGTGGAATGAAGCTGGGGCGAGATAGAAAGAGAGTCAGAGAGAGAAGAGAGGATGAAGAGCGAGTGAAGGTGGTTAGAGTGAATATAAAGGGACAGGATAGGATGCGAGCACACGGTGGGAAGCGAAAGGGGGAAAGATAGCTGGGCTTGGCTGTCCTACAGCTCGGCTCGGGAGCCGCCGTAACGCGTTGCTGACTCATCTCTTTTTAATTATCCTTCCCTTGGCATTCGCTTCTCATCAATTCAGGATATCACCTTTTTGTCTCTCACTAATTCATTTCCTAAATAGCAAATACCATCAATATCTTATCCCAAACCATTCTTTGTCATGCGCAAACTAACCTATTTTTAAATTTTTATGTTATTATTTAAAAAGCTAAATAATGTAAAACCCTTTAAATTTTATTTCACATGTAAATAACTTCTACAACTTCTATAACTTTACAATAAATCTCTCGAAATTTTTATATTTATCTAGATAACTCTCCTATTGTTAGTTTTATTCATTATTTGTTGAAATTTATATTGATGTCTGTTTAAATATAAAAGGAAGAAGCAAGGGAGTGATTTATTTTTTTTTTTTTGGGGTGGGGGGCTTGGCTTAGCTTGAGGGCTGAGCTGAGCAAAGAGAAAAAAAGCAAGGCGAGGGAGGAGTGAGAGAGAATGAAGAAAAAGCAAGGATACGTCTAACAGAAAAGAGATGGCAGTCAAAGATAGGCACAAAATTTTGCGCAAAGGGGATGCGTGTGCGTGGCTTCTCTTTTGATTCCCTTTTGACGTTTTTTTTTTAATTCCTATTATTATTATTAGGAAAAATAGCAAATAAAAACCCTATAATATATGAAATTGCGATTTGGGATCTCAATTTGAAAAATAGCAAACAAAGACCCGATCTCATATTATAAGTATAAATCTTGATGAAATGTCTAAAATACTTCTCAATTAAGTTGTAATTTGGTCTACTGAAATTGTCATTTACTAAAGTGAACTTATCATTTCTCATAGTTAACTTGTCATTTGGTATATTTGAGTTGTAATTTCAGACATTTCATTAAAATTTCATATTTACAATATAAGATAGGGTCTTTTGGCAATTTTTCAAATTAAAAATCTTAAATTATAATTTCACATATTAGGAGGTTTTTATTTGCTGTTGTTTTTATTATTATCTCAAAATGCGCCCCGCACCTAAAATAAAATTAAATAATGGGCCCCCACCTGTTCCTCCACATCAATGCGAGCAAGAACCCGCCACCTGTACCTCAAGAGATTTTTTCAAAAAAAAGAAAGGGAAACAAACAGTCCCCCCCTCCTCCTCACTTGTATTCTAAGTTATCTTTGCATTGTTCATTCCAAACCCAACCTAACCCACAAAAGTCGTCGAAATTTTACCACCACGCATTCTCATAACCCACAAACTAATGCCCTACATCACACGCACATATCAATGGTTCTACTCCTATATTAACTTTGTGGAGGAAAATTAACAGATGATGTGCTTGCCTAATCACACCTTCCGCAGCTGCGTTAAATATTTGGTAGGAAAATATTTTTCGTCAATTATCTTTCTTAACTTGATCGACATTATGTTTGAATCCTGTTTAAGTCCTCCAATTAAACGTGAAGAGGAGGTGGGGGGAATGTTACCTTGCCAATAATAATGATTCATCTAGACAATTGTGAGCCTGATCAGTATTCACTAGGTTCGAGTATCATTCTTTACTCTTTATTTTCCTACTCATGAAAGTAATTACTATATTTTGTCTTTAATATACTGCTCCGTCTCTCATTATAAGATCTTTTTAATTAAATTGAGCGATTTAAGAAAATAGTTAAAATTAGTTAAAAGCAATTAATATGTAGCAAATATAATTTTTTTTCCAAATATACCCCTATATATAAATGGGTAGATGTGAGAGAGTAATAGTGAGATAAATGAAGAAAGAGAAAGTATTAAATATATTACACTAATGATAAAATAGATAATAATACATTAAATGTTCAGACAAACTCAAAAAGAATCTTATAAAAAGAAACAAACTTATTTAAAAAATTAGATATTATAATAAGGGACAGAGGGAGTAAGAGTTCGTTTGACTTTTATTTCGATTCGAAATATAAAACTCCAATCTATTTTGACTCTTGTATTTATCTTTTTTTTTCAAGACAGTTATTGTAATAATGATAGTTCTAACCAATACACTTGATTAGCAAGAATATTTTAAAAAGATAATATCCATTTATTATAAACAACTAATTTAACTAATTTTCTTAACTTATTATAAATTAGTCAATTAGTTCTTATATTAAGAATCGGAAGTAATATATACTTATTATCCCAACAATATAAATAATATATATAATTTTTAAATTAAAAAATGGATATCAATATGTAATAAATGTATTAATATATACAATAAAACTATATTAATTGTATCATTCACAAATGACGATATCCTATTTTTCAAATTTTTACACAAGGCATAAAAAACAACCTAAATAATGCATTGCCCCCACTCCTCTTTATCACACATTCTCCTTCTTTAAATATATGATTGCATGGCTACATCAAATCTCTGCTTTTTCTGGTCCTGCACTTATTTGCACGCCTTCTTCAAAGATGTCCACCCCCACCCAAAAATAAATAAATAAAAAAGGTGTCTTGTTTATTCGATCAAATTAAACATGTGAAACAACCGAAAGGGAGAGGAAAAAAAAAAGAAGCTTCTTTCTGTTCTTTTTACCCAAACTTAACAGAGGGTTTAGAGACAAGTCCCACGAAAAAACGTGAGAAAAGTTTCAACATTTGACCGAGGCAGGCAACCGAAATACTTGCAGGCGAAGTTGGGAAGAAGGTTATAAACGAGCAAGGAGACAACTTTATGGTCAAACCAATAGATCCACGCTTAAACCCAATTTTATGCATTTGTTAACCTGCGCAAATCAGTTCCCATACAATGATTTCTCATAATTGCTGCTCTCAACTGCACGATTCCACCATAGATCGTAGAGAACAAGTCGCTACATTCATACATTCCGAAGAGAATTCAATAAGGAGATAAATGCACGTAAAAGGAGATGTAGTTCCAAAATCTGAAACGTGATGTCAGAAGACACATAATTAGTGATGATTTTTTTTTTTTCATGATGCATAATTAGTGATCTTTGTTACTCAAGAGTGTTGGTCTTTAGAAAATCTCAGCTCTTCCAGCCTTACCGCAGACCTTTGGGCATACCTCTATCTAGAGATGGCAAAGCCTAAAGGATACTCATTGTAAAAGGACTAGCAGATGAAAAGAATGTCAGGAGAACAAAGTAACAAGTACTCGAGCAGCCGATTTCCAACATTGATTCTTCGCTTATGGCTTCTTTCCTGCTGCTGCTATTATCATTCATGGATAACCTGCCTTTCAAGAATTCATGTAACACATAGCTTGAGCTTGAAGATAATAAGAATCCTTGTATTTTCTGACAAACTCTGGGTCCATTCCGTTGTTTATCCAGTCCTCCCTACGTATCCAACCATCCTTGCTACAATCTAGTACTCCAAGAATCTGTAGAGACAATATCTTTGTGAGATATATAATCAGGAGTCAAATGGACCCAAATACTTTCCCTCAATGCCTAAGATCATCGTTTTCTGACTTCTAGTATGCTTAATGAACAAATTCATTTTATTTTCTTTAGTTTCAAATGCCACGCTTTTTGCATTTTCCAACTCCAAATAGCAAGCATTCTTTTTTGGAGAAAAAAAGAATTGGAACATGAAACGTGCACAATTTTCATATAGTGAAGAGTCTACTAGAATAATTTAATAGTCAAAAAGAAGAAATGCTTAATTTAGAACCCCCAAAAAAAAAAATCATGAAGAGGAAGAGAGGAAGGAGCACAAAGAGTTGAAAAAAAGAAGCAAATCAAGATAAGTGCAAAATATAACATACCGCCCCGCCTTTCCATGCTGCAAATGTTGGGTTTGTTCTTGATTGTAAAACCTAAGCAGACGAAAAGGACATAGTATACTATGTCAGGAACATGTCAAATCATGGTATGTTAATAGCTCTTCATTTTCACAGAAAGATAGGCACTCAAGGAAAAGCTAACAAGGTCACCTAAGAAACTCGTAGCGACGGAACTATATGCTAATATCTATTGAAAAATTCTTGTTGAAAATTCTTTTTCGGTAAGCAGTTTCTTCTGCAGATATTGTGAAAGCTAATTCCAAAAATAAGATTTACGAGTGTTTCCTATGTTAAACTCGTTCAATGAGACAAGAAATAACTACTGCAGAACTCCATTACACAGGTCCACTTCCCAAAGAAAACTAGCTGGATATAAATGGGAAAGAAATTCACATAATGTTCAAATAAATATCATATGTCACAATGTCAGCTTAACATTTAGTGCCATGCTAGTTGATCACGTTTCGTGGTTCTATCTATTGTTTAAAAATAAATAATTAGTTCCATAACATTGAAATTGGAATGAGAAAGCTAACCTCCACGGTATCAATTGCTTCATTCGGAGGAATGGCATGTAAAACCCTGTCACAATAACGTCACACCACTTATCCATCAATTAAACACCATAGAATAGCATAAAAGGTAAATTAAACCAATCTCCCTTAAAGCCTGGTTAAATAGTTCGAAGAATCAGTAGGTGAATGTGATCCTTGGCCCACTGAACCCAGTTATTAACGGCAGAACTACCTGCTTTTTTCTCTGATTTTATTCACTGATATCGTGGGATTTCAAAAATTATTTGCTTTACCCTTTATTTTCTGTTTTATTTGATCCTATGTTATCAGCCAGAATCTAGAAGTGCAGGAGATTCCCAACGGTGCACACAATAATTTTCTGTTTAATTGCTCCTAAGTTTGCACTTTTTACAACACAATTTCAAGACTAAAACCCATGGGATATTGTTGAGAAAGAAGGGAGAGCAGCAGATTCTCAACGTTGCACACAATGATTATTCCTAAACTTGCATTTGTACCAACGATACGATCACATAATTACCCATACCATATCTTTGACTTCGGGTTCACTACATGTGACTATCCTCCTCACTTAATGAACAACTATTCTTCATTTTGTTTTAACTTATAACATTAAAATGAACTGCCGATGGAAATAGTTCAAAGCCACTCAGCTAATTGTTGCCCAATTGATTTTGCAGAAAATGAATCAAAACAAACCTTTCCTCCACTGCAGGAACCAGATCAATTGTCAAAGCAACTCCACCCGTCTATACCAAATAAATGAGTCAATCCCTTCGGATAACATGTAACATTCACATTAACACATCAAGCTCAATGTCTGAAACTTACCAATAGTATGCTACAGAATAATTTTCTCTGGAGGTCTATTCGACCTGTGAATACAACACCAAACAGTATAATGAGACTTTAAACTAAAGCATATACAACAAAAGAAAATGAAAAACAATTACCAGCTAAGAGAATACTGTTTGTAATAGCCTCAGCCAGACCGACTTTTTCTTCTTTCTTTGGCTTGGCTGAAAAGACTGGATAGCCATCCCAGATGGGTAGTCCAACATTAACATTGGGATAGAAAGTATCTGACATATCAGGCCTTCGCGGAAAATCAATGTGCCACGGATCTTCTAACATATCCTCATAGTCATGAAACCTAACAGAGCAAACCAGTATAGTTGCTTAAATGCATAATTGTTCACGAATTTGCTCACATCACAGAGAAAAAAGTTGTTCACGAATTTGCTCACATCACAAAGAAAAAACGTCAGGAATGTACTAACCAAGAACGGGGTGGTGGAGGATACACATCTGGAACCAAAAGCATTGGATAGAACAATCCCATAGGAGGAACCTTGCAACAACAGTCAGCACAGTCTCAGCACAACATTGTCCAAAGGCAAAATAAGTAAATAAAAGAGACATACATTAAGAGCAGTAAGCTTTGTCTTGTGAGATCCAGGTGGCATTCCATCTTCATATGAATGAACCACTGCAATAGAATCAAGTTCCCCCTCCTGTAGAAAAGAAAAAGAGTCCAGGTTTGGAAGAAAGTCCAAGTATAGAGAAGCGACATCATCACATGTGTGACGGTTTTAGTCATCAGACACATTCAATATGCCACAGTTAATCATTAAAAGCCTTATTCCTAACAGGACAATTTGGCCACAAGATAATAAAACAGTGGTGGACATACACACTAATTGTCCATCACATGCCCCATTCTTCCTAAACCAAGTTCAATAGTCAGTCCTAAGCCCACCTAGAGGAGCAACTTTGTGGCGGATCCTCAATAACCAATGTAAAACTCTATCAAATCACTTGTAACATGGATCAAAGACGAATTGTGTGGTTGTCATCCCATGCCAATAGAAAAGGTAGAGTGCTAACGATGAAAAGGTTTTAAAATATCTCGTCCCACCCAAGACCACACAGAGAAAGTGGCAGTGATAAGAATGGAAAAAAAAAGGATATATAAAATATTAAAAAAAAAAAAAGTTTGACAATAGAAATCCCAATTTAAGATTTATATTTAGTTTATAAATGTATAATTCCATTAGTTTATCAACTAATATGTAAAATAGGTAAAGGTGATTTTTGGACTCCGGGACAGGTGGAAGATTAAAAATCACCTCCTCTTTATTAAAAAAACAAAAAAAGTGCCTTAAAATTAAGTAGATAAAAAGTGGTAACACGTAAAACAAATCATAATTTTATGTCATCATAAGCATATATTATATCGGCTAAATGAGATTAAAGTAACCAAACTCACTTTGATTTCACAATATGTCTCTTTCAGTCGGTTTAACATTAACATATCTATAGGTTTTGTCAAAATATCTGTGCGAATTTGTGGCCAATTCTGGTGATGTCTCTGGGTCCATAGAAAGCACCTTGATATATCCTGGAAATATGAAGTTAGCATTTGAACAAAAACGAGTAACATATTGAAATAGTAGCAAAGAAAACAAAACTCGGAATACAGAATGTAAGGTATGATATGCAATAGCCAAAAACTGCAAAAGGACAACTAAACCACCAACAAATGATGATTGCACAAAAGGGAGACAAACCAGAAAGGATGATTAGGACTTCTTTTAAAAAAATAAATATCACAGATTCCAGAACTCACATTGCTAGCCTGAAAAATGCTATTGTTAATCCCCCCCCCCCCGGGAATGAAGTACATAGAGTATCTTACAGATCAAGTAGTTCTTTGACACGGCAATAAAGGTGGGTCAGTGTGTCAAATGTTCGTACTTCACACACATTTTAGACAAGAAAATTCAAGGATTTCAAAGTGAATGGACACTGAAGTCTGTATAGCAGCACGGAAATGATGACAAGATATTGTGACTAAGCGTATCTTCGTGTAGGAAGCAGGCCATCCTACTTCTCTCTTGATTTATACAATATTATCAGTAACAAAATAATACTTGCTAAACTACTTTGAAAGATCAGATATGAGTTGAAGTATTAAACCAGGCTTTATACCTCGCCTCCAAAAGGTAAAGTTTTCCCAGTTAAAGGTAGAGCACCTCCATCCTGAACCAAAAAGAAAGGGGAGGGTGAGTTGAGAAGAAACATTAATCCCCCAAATTAGTCATCATCTAGTTCTTCAATATCAAAAAGGAGTTAGAACTGCTAACAACATGGAGAAAAGTTAAATAAATGGTTAATTATTGGCATATGCTAGAGCTTAACGATGTTGTCAGTGGCCAGTTAAGGGGGGGAAAAATCAGTGGAACCAAATCACACAAAATTATGGGAAAAAGTTCAATATCTTAAAGAACGAAAAATATTATTCAGACAAGCAGGCAACTATTGTCCATATTAAAGTAATAAATAATATGGCACAAATTTGAAAATGACCAGGATTGCAATAAAGATAACTAGCATGAGTTGATCAGGGAACTGCTAATCCATAGTCACTACAGCTTCCCCTTATCTTTTTAGTTATTTAAGGATAACAAAATGGATTTTGCTCTTATAGATTATATCACACACTAAACTTGATGACAAATGCCTTGTGCTGTGAAAAGTAGACGATAAAAGAGACAAATAATTACACTTACCTCTATGCAAATTACTGATGTCACCTGAGCACCAATATTCACAACACATGCTGTTGATAATCCATTTCCAAAAACTGCAGCAAGACCTTCCTGGTCAACCAATTTCATAACATGGTCAGAAACTAATGGTAAACTATGTACTTAAAGACAATGGAAGAAGGCAACTATGATGCCAATCACAGATATCATTCAAGTATTTGAATGCATGAGGATATTCGATATATCATTCACATAGAAAATAGATATCAGAATATGAATCATAAAGCCAGAAAGCCCTAAATTCATTCGTGACAAATCTACTGAAACACAACTTATAGCGAAAGTGATGGGAATGAAGGCTAATCATCAGATCTGTATCAAGGCTCATATTTAAAAATAATATCATGTGACTTCTCTTAGTGATAACTCTAGGAACATTTTAAAATGTGGTTTTAGACATTCCAGAATCTTGCCGAAAGAAAATTGGTTATAACTGATGATCATGATCAAAATAATAGAACTTTGGCCCCACATTCAGCATGTAAATTATAACATTACAATAAAAAGCCATACCTGGTGTACTACAGCTAGGCCAAACCCAAGGTCTTTCAGCACTACAGATAACATTTCCTTTATTTCTGCTTCCAGCAACAAACAAATACAAAATTAATATAGTAGAAGCATGAAGATATTACTTCTAAGAGAACTGCATGCTTCAAAATTTAAGAGGGAAAGAGATGGCATTGTCCCCCTTAAAGATCCTAATCATTATCTTCCTTTTATTCAACTCAGACGGGATCCTAAAGCATATGAATTACCAAACAATTATCTCATCGATGCAATGTAGAAATTTCTCATCACTTATCCAGGGAAGCATTACTTGAATGATATAAATAATGAAGTTTGGTAAATGTAAAATGCAAGATTATAATGCCACTTGGAAAGCTGACACTGACAGCACTTCACTTGTCTTTGTATTGCTTATCAGTCAAAATCCTCAAATTTCGGAGCTGCCAACCACTGACTCTGACATCATCTGATGGCACTCAAGTGGAATGGGAATCCCCCCATTTAAGTTTTACATATAATAGCCCATATTATTAAATGGAGGACTAGTTATTTCGTTCTACTTTATTTTCCATAAAAATCTAAATTAAATGTAACATGCATGTCTGATAAGAAAAGATGAAACATTCTACAGCTATAAAAAATTGACAGGTTCTAAATACCACGATTATCAAATGTTTCTGGCACCACAAGAACAGCAGCATACATGTTTCTCTCATTGTGAGGAATATGCAGTTTCTCTATGAGAATCCAATCCCAAATAGCTTGCAGGTCCTCAAGTACCTGTACAATATCCATGTTGGAGCCAAAAGGTAAAATAAATTCCTTTCCCTTTGTTTTTACTAATCATAATGAAGCCTGTTTATAATGTGTCACATCAAAGCATAACACATTAAAGTACATCACAAGCAGAAACTCCAAGTAAAATGTTAACCATAAACTTTGCAGGAATTGGCAGGCAGCAGATATGGTCACCCAATTTTCATATTTAAGAAAATTATGCCATGCTGCATCCAAAAGCGCTATTACTATCATGTAAAACATTACAGTATGATATGATGGCCCCCTTAACATTTACAATATCATGAAACTTGTACATAT
>NW_021637648.1:0-34374 GCF_004799145.2 Neltuma alba | reverse complement strand
GTATCAGAATTTTGAAAAGTGGTCTGAGCACTGACGGGGGTATTTAAATTAAATTTGGACGTCCTCGACATTGAATTTCAATTCGTAATTTTTGCAAAAAGTAGCTGCCATTGAAAGAAAGTAAGAAACCACAAACCAGCGTAAAAAACAAAGAAACCTGAAAATATTAGACGACGCTGAAACCACTAATTAATAATTATACTTGTCTTTAACCTTTTCCCTCTCTTTCCTGTCAACTAACTGTTTATTTGAATGGCACTGCCTTCTCTTTTTGGAAGCTGACCTAAACCACAATTCTACTCAGAAGGCATGCGAGTGTAAAAAATGAGAGAGATGTTTTGCCAAATGGGTAAACTGTTCTGAAGTCAAAGGCTGGAGAAACCATGGTCTTTAGTTGCCGGGCACAGCACAACTTTAAATAGTAAGATTTTAATGAAATGAAGAAATAATGATGAGGGAGCAGTTAGAAGAAATTTATGAAGTGGGTAAGCTAATGCGTAATTTTAAAAAAGAAAAAGTACAGTCAAAAAGAAGTCAAGACCGTCCTCGTAAAATATTTGTGTTCATTCCATAGAAAATTCAGATAACTAGCCAAAATATAGAAGGCAAGTTGAACTCTGTTCATTCCGCAGGCTTCCCTGTTCCATCGATTGCTTATAGAAAATCAAACAAACTTTAATGGTGCATGGACCTCGGTGTGTACGTACTTTCTCATTTTTCAATATAAAGCTCCTTGTAGGATCATCATTTATCATCCGAGAATTTTTAGTCCAAAGTTAACAATGATTTCAAGCCTGAAGAACCCGTCTTTGCCTTTTTCCCCTCTTTTCATTTTTTTTATTCGCTGGGGCGGATCATGTTTATTTAGAATAATGCATTCTAAGTTAAAGCAGTACCTAGGGTCAACCCATTGGACTAATTAATGATTCAGATTGTAGTATAGATCGGCGACCTATGACTATGATTAAAAATTTCATCTTCTATTGGTTATTTTAATTTATAGAAATTAAGAGCATATATAGGAAACTTCAACCTGAAAAAAAAAAAACATAATGACTTAGACTAATATAATTTGCTAGTGTTGAGAAATGGATGCAATGCAAGTCCCACTACGCCAAACCCCAGGGAAGCGGGAAGTAATAATCAAAAGCTTGGAAAAACGTGGTTTGACTAATTATATTATCAGCTAAAGTCAAAAAGAGGGAATATGTTAGCACACCTACATACACTCAAAAACAATGGGGGAAAAAAATCAAAATTAGACTTCAAAATTCATTTTTAGTGATCTTTTACTTGGTCCTTCCAATCAACCATACAGACAGCATTCCAACGTCGGATGTGACTTTGGTCCAAATCCCATGTCTTTCATTTTCTCCCCACAAAAACTCTTTCAAACCCAAAAAAAAAAAAAAAGTTGGTAAAAGAAACGTTATTTCAAAACCGATGATCCAAATCTACCCACAAAACAACAGCGCAGATAAATCATTTTTAATAGTTATAATTATTTTTTTACTCAAACAAAAATCAGTCATACAGCCAATGAGATTGAATTTTGTTTTTGTTGAAAAAGTACAGTTCAACTACAAAAACAAAATTGCTCAAATCTTCTTTTAGACCATTCTTCACGAAAGAAAACCTACGAAATCATCTTTCCAAAATGCGGGCATTTTTTACGCGTAAAATGTGGGAAGGTACTAATCTTAGGTTGGTCTCCTAATTGTTTTGTTGCTCAGAAATTTCACAGGTATCACGTCACATGTTTTGATTCTTGAACGAAATTCCATGTTTTTCATTTGGGGAGAGAGAGCCAGATGAAAACTACGGATCCAATTTAAGTGCGTGACTTAATCAAAACTAGAGTCTTTGAAGTAACTTTAATGTTTAAGATCTCTAGCTAAGGGTCAAGAATTCTTTATTTAAACGCATTTACCAGTGGTTTAGATTGGATAGATTGGAAAAGAAAAATTAAATAACGCAATACACAGCTGGTTGCTGATACTTGCACAATATGTGTATTTGAAATTATTGGCTAAGTGGTTACTGCTCCCTATTCCCTCAAATTACTTATATTTGCCAAACAAGCTTAATGGTTCAAGTTATATGTAACTTCTCCATCAAACCAGGCATTTATCCAATCCACTAAATCAATGTACCCTCTTTTCCCCCCTTCTTTTCTTTCTAATCCTTTTTGTGTTTTATCTCAAGGAAATTCCCTGCTTCACCCCAAGGGTATTACTGTGTATGTATTTAATCAGTACAATTTCATATTCCTATTTAATCATGAAACTACTTCCAGTTTATAATATAAGGTCTGGATAACTAATTTGAAAAGATTAAAAAAATTAGTTAAATTAGTTAATTGTGACCAATATGTGTTGACTTCTCTAAATTACCTTCTTTAATCAGTGTATTGGAACTATTCCTTAGTAGAAAGTCCTTACAATATATTAATAGAGATATTTTAGAAAAGCATTATAATTTAAGAGACAAAGTGAATTAAGGTCTTATATTTAGAATCAAATTCAATCTCTAACTAGCTCTTATATTAAGGACCGGACGTAGTGTTTCAAAATTATAATTTCATTCTTATGATTCTAGTAATTTTAATTTTGTTCCATTTTGTTCTTACTGTTGTTACGCCGAAAAATTATATGACTAAACTGAAAAAAAAATTCATTCAACTCCAAATGTGAAAGTTAATTGTGGGTTTTGTTTTGGTTATAAATAAAATATCTTGATCTCTTTTATCTTACAGATTTATAATTCTTTTCTCAAATAATTCTATCAATCTGACGTACTAAAGGATTTTTATTGATGAAGATAGTTTTTCATTTTTAATGCAAATAATTAAATGGGTTTTTCAAAGACACAAAGGCCTATTATTTGTTTTAAGTAATCAACTCACTTAATTTTTGTAACTTTTACAAATTAGCTATCTAGCTTTTACATTTATATTGAAATAGGTAATAGATTTAGATTATATGAAATAATTAGAGGAAGGAAACTGAATATTGAATAAAAGTGTGAGAAACATACACAGTACATTTGCTTAACCAAAAACAGTGTGTATATACAGAAGACAGATGAGTTTGAGAGGACGGGGGAAGGATGAAAAGAGCAAAGTGCTGAAATCCAAAGTCATTTTCACTAGCATATATAAAAATGGAACAAAACACGCAGCATGTGAGCTTGTTGGAGTGGTTTTTGATTCGTCAGGAATAGTGTTTTTTCCATGGAGGCTTAATAATAAACAACGGCAAGCAGTGGATTAAGGAAGTGATCAGCGGAGAGAGATAATCGTCAAAAGTTAGGCATAGTGGGATTTGGTGGTTTTGTTTTCACATTAGGGACTAACTAATGTATTAAAAACCAAAATTAATGAAACCAGTTACATAATCATAGACATGAATGCCTGCGAAAAAGCCAGAGAGAATACCTAAAAGGGGAGAAAAGCCAAGAGCAGCATAATGCAGGAGGAGAGAATAAAATAAAACGCAAAACAAAGAGCAAAAGAGCAATCAATAATGACAAAAAGAAGGCATTGCAATGGCAAGTCTTAGGAGATGTAAAGTTTCAGGGTTTAGCAATTAGGAGTCTTCTCTTTCTGATGTGGGGCCCATCTTGACCTTAGATCACACCCCGTGGGTCTTTCTCTTTCATGCCTAACCTTTTTTCCTTTCTTTCCGAATCAAAATTATCTCATGTTTAAGAATTACATTAGTTCCTGAATAATTTGGGTTTAGTACTCCAATAAGAAGTCACAAAATCCTTTCAACAAGTTTTCAGCTGCTAAGATATGTGAATTGGGAAGAAATTTGGCTTCATATGAAATATTTTCATGTCACAAAGAATTGGGTTTAGTAATCCCTACCTTGTTGTAATCGCAGGACTTAATTATAAAAATATAAAATCTCAATCAATTTTATTTCTTATAGTTACTATTTTTTTCAATGTAATTCACCAATTTTATAAACTAATATATAATTTCATGTTAAAATAATTATCTTAAAAAATTAGATATACATAATTAAATAATTTATTTAGCTTCTTTAATTTATTTAAACTAGATAAATAGTTCTTATACTAACGACCAAAGAGTATGTATGCGAATGCATAAATCTAAGTTTTAATTTTTTTTATTAAAAGTGTGATGTCGGCTCCATTTATATGCATGCCATTTTTAAACTCCTATGTAGTTGAGACTTCCACTCTTTCAGGTAGCACTCTTTGTTTTATTTCATTTTTATAATGAAAGTCTTATTTAAAAAGATAATTTTAGTATTAAATATAGGATCTTAATTTATTTTATTTTTCTTATTTACTAATTTTTTCAAATTAATTGTCTAATCTATAAACTGATACATAATCTATATTATATATGGAATTTTTAGAAAGATCATGTCAATTTTGTTAAAACTAAATAATTTTTTTAGCTTTTTTAATCTATTCAAATCAATTAAGTAACATTTATATAAAAAAAAATTAGAAAAATATTGCAAAAGGTGGGGGGGGAGTTGATTAAGGCGTGGAATCAAAAGGAGGGGACCCAAGTTGTTGCCTTAGTGTGGGGATATCATGATAGAGGTGTGCGTCGTGTATTAGAATGAGTAGAGCGTCAAAAAAGAGCCTCGCTTTTGGGGTTAGCTTTATTGAGAGCTTATCAATTTGGACGCATTTTCAAAGTGTACGTATTTGATTTTCCGCTTCTTTTTTGTCATGATATTATTTTTATTACTATTTATAATTTTGCCCTCTCTTTTTCCCTACTCCAACCCTCTCCTTTTTTATTTTTGATACATATTATTATTCGGGCATTTGACCCTTTTTTGTGGATCTTATTATCAAATATTTGAGCAACTGACTAATTAGATTTGGGATTCATGACTGCTCTTCGCGAAAGAATCTAGCGGGCATCGCTGGACCAACTCTTTATTGGTCCTAATCCAACTCTCTAACCCAATTGCTTCTGATTGAAAGTGACCTTAATCATCTCCCATTTTAATTACTGTAACAGAACCCATAATTTGTAGAAAATCTGAGGTTAATTGCCACCTCGTTTTCCAATACCATTGTCGTGGAGTTGGTCGTCTTCTTCCATCTCCCACCTTTTTGACCACATGCCCACCAAACATGTGTATACCACTCTTTCATTTCATTTCCAATGTTCAAGTTTGTCGTTGATCTGTTCAACACTTCTCTAATTGGTTCCTTTCTCTTTTTATTGATTTCCTCATTCGTATGTTTATCACTCTTAGTCGTTTTTAATGATAGATTATGCCTATTGGGAAACAAACACTTTCTATTTCTACCGATTAATTTCTTATTTGCGCTGAGGAGAGACTGGAACCACAATATTTCTGGTCACTCTCTATAAAAAGAGTCTTATAATGTGAAGTTTATTACTTCTCGGTTCTAAATATAAGACCCTTATAAACTAGTATAAGGGTTTTATATTTAGAACCGGAGGAGTATCATTTAACCCGAAAAAGAAGGAGGAGGAGGAATTCACTATCAATGAAGGGAAACGAAACTCTTATTGTCTTAAAATGGTAAGTTAAAGGCAACGGACTAGCTAATTCGTCAAGTCATGCGTGCACAACACAGTTAGTGTGTCTTCAAATTGACTTGGGTCCACGCACTTTGTCCAATACTATTCTTTTCAAATTAATTGTCAAACACTGCGAGTTATATATACATATTTGTTTCGTGTAATATACATGTCGTGAGTAATAAGACGAAAACTATCGTTATTGAGGTGAATGCATGGATTATCAAAATTTAGCGTCATTTGAATCTTGAGATGATTTTGGAACTCTTGAATCCCCAAGGAAAGGAGTATTCCAACAAGAGAAATGCATCGGCGTGCTTGTAAAAATACTATCAAGCACTAAATATAAATATTTTTTTAAAAAAATTCAAATTTAATTCATAATAATATGGACTAGTTTTTTTGTTTTTATTTTTACTAAACCCAATTCTGGCTGGTAAAGTGTAATACTACCTCTAGTTCTAATTATAATAGCTAGTTGACTATCAAGTGTGTTAGTTAGAGCTCCTATTATTAGAAATTATCTTAAAAAAATGATAAATATTAGAGATAAAGTAGATTGAGATCTTATATCTAGAATCAAAATAAAAATTAAATAAAATCTTATATTAAACACTGAAGGTAGTAATAGTTACGTCTTTTTGTCTGACTTTCGTCACAATGTCAAGAAAATGGGCCAATCATGGTTATAAAAGCTACAGGGGTCACTTGGATCTTAGCCCTAACACGATACGAGAGACAAACACCCAGAATAGGCCCAGAACGATCCTGGGTTCATGCATGGGCAAACCCGTCAACAGCACTAATTACTACTGTAGAAGTCAACATTGGGGAATAACAAGATAGCGGCTAGGATTGGTTTGTGAGACTCAAAGAAGGAATAATTGAAGTGGATGTGGAAGCAGCATGAGGTGCTCTGGAATAATTGGGATTATGAAACCCTTTTTGGATATGTAGACTGCATCCTGGTGGTTCACTCTGTGGGGGCCTGCATTTTCTTTCTCATCAATCATTTTTTAATCTTTGCATTCAACACACTATCGAATATCCTCCCCCAATATATCACGCCATATTTTTCCAGTGATCCATCGTGTTCATAGCAGGGGAGAAACAAACAGAAATATGAAGGAGGGGTGTGAGGTGTGGGGAAGGAAAACGAAAGAGAGATAAGGACACAACATGAAACATATATTATTACGTATTTGATAATCACCATTCTGAGTTTTTCATGCACTGCTACTAATTTACATTTTTTTCTCTTTATTAGCTGCCCGCCTCTCATTTATTATTCCCCTCCTTTCTGCATCTGGCATTATGTCACCCAGGTGGGATCAATCCTTTTTGTATTACTACTACTAAATAAGAAGTCATTCCTGTTTTTTTGGCCGGGAAGACTGCATATCTTATATCTTGATTAAATATTTTATTATGTTTAAAAGAAGCGTACTACCTAGTTAAAAAAAAAAAACTCATATATGTATATACACAGGCTATCACCGAGACGGTTTGAGCTAATTGATTAATTTGAATAGATTAAAAAATTAGTTATTTTTAATAAATAAGTATTGTCTTACATAAAATACCGTTTCTAATCAAATGTCATTTGATTAAACATTTAATATGCGCAACTATTATAAGGACTACTTTAAAAAAATACATATATAAAAGACAAAGTGAACTAGGGTCTTATGTTTAGAATCAAATTAAAAATCAAATTAATGTTTATATTAAAGATTGGAGGCAGTATATATATATGTGTGTGTGTGGGGAGAAAATATATCTAGTTTTTCTCAATGTTTTTTTTTATTTAAAGGAACGCGTGTTGCATTGTACGAAGATGGAGATTTCGAGTCTAGCTTCAGTCAACTTCTAATATGAATTTAAGAAAACAAACCACCCGGGACGCGGCAAAATCTACATATTAAACGCGGACTACCAATAAATTAAATACTACCTCTTGTCTTAATTATAAAACGTAGTTGATTAATTTAAAAAGATTAAAAAAATAATTTAAGTTAGTTATTTGTAATAAATAGGTGTTGTTTTTCTTAAAATATCTTTACTAATCAACTATATTGGCTATAACTATAATTATTAGAAGGACTATCTTAAAAAATATATATATATAAATATAATAGACAAAATAAATTGGAATCTGAGGATCAAAACAAAAATCAAACAGAGTTTTATATTAAGGTTAAGAGGCAACCCAATCAACTTGTCAACGAACATATACAAAATATTGCGTCTCCAAGTACGACTGAATGGAAAAGTAGGGTCATGTTGTTGCGCGTGTGAAGAAGGTTGAATGATCTTTTATTTTTCCACATAATAAACAAACTTAAAATTACGTGGAAGTCTGGCTCGCACGGGTTTAGGATTGGATCGTGCCTTATCCATATTCAAACTAATAATGCATTAGATTATCAAACAGTACTCCTACAATAATAAGTTAATTAGTAGATGGGCTATGTGTTTATTCATGGATCGAATTTACTAGCTGCTTATCACCCTTTACCCAAAAAAATGTTGTTCATCACCCAAGGGATGAGTGCTAAATTTGGACCAGATAAGGGTGTGTTTGGGTGACACCTCAAACTATGATTTGGGATGTCAATCACCCAAACACCCCCTCTAAAAGCCAAAACCATGGTTTTGAGTCAAAACCATGGTTTTTGGAAAAAGTAAATTTTTTTGCTTTTAGAGAAAAAAGAGAGAGTGTGAGAGCCTATATGATATGTATCTTGTTATTTTTTTTATAAACATATTTTTTGATAAAATATTTAATCTTATATTTTAATAAATATATATACACATTAATTATTTATTATTATATTATCTTATGTATTATAATTATGTGGTAAAAATATATTATTAACAATTTATTCCTTCAATTAAAATATATCATAAATCTATTTTTTCTGTAATTATCATATTAACTTATGTCTTTTTTTAGTAATTTGTATATATAAAAAGTGCTTCTGATAACAACTATCCAAACACTCTCACTTCTCAAAATCACTTTTTACAAATCTATTTTTCACAGAATCTATTCTCCCCAGAATCTATTCTCTAGAATCACTTTTCCAACCACGGTTTAGTTTCATCCAAACACACCCTAAAACTTGGGATGCGAATGAAGTATGTGGAAGGGGAATAATCATGGTTTCTGAAAATTATATTGAAGCAATGTTGGTCACAAGAATTCAGTTGGTGTTTTAAACAAGGAAACATGGAAAAAAAAAAAACAAGGCATGAAAATTACAAAAGTCTAACAAAAATTTTCAAAAAAATGTGTTATTTGTAAGTTAATTATTGTCAAAACTTAATAGACGAAGAGTAATTTAGGATTTTAGAATTTTCATTGTCTTTATATCTATGATTTTAATGTAAGGAGGGATAAGGGGCGGGGGGAAAGGGACAGGGGAATTGATGACGTATGCTGTTGGACTAAATGTTAAACACCACGTGACCACATGGGCTGTCACCAGGTCATGTTGTTTTTACACATTTGTTCTTCATCACTGCTGAGCTGTTTTATGTTTCCCATAAAAAACTGTGGCCCTCTGATCTTTCCCATTTTTCGTCTCTGTTGCAACTTGCAACATCTCCCTCCACTCGTACGTTATTCCCGTAGCCTCTCCTCTCCTCTCTGATCAGATCACGTTCATATAAACAGTCTCTGCAAATTGCAATACGCTACAACGTCTCAATCTGCAACACCACTATCGAATCTACCTGATTAATCCCTTAAATTATGTCCTCCAAGTTCACGACCAAGTTTTAAAAATCGAGATTGTGCAGCCACGAAGGTTTGGTTTTCCTTTGACGACGCCTTTTGACTAATAAAGGGGAAAAAGTGCATATCACACTCAACTCCCACTTGGATTTGCCTTCTTCCGTTTCAAGTTGATTTGTCCTCTATTAAACAATGGGGGCTCCAAAATGGCTCAGATGATTAACATGTGTTTAAACAAATCACTGGGCCTCCAATCATTAGCGAATCATTACTGACTCCAAACATCAATTACCCAACTAAGACCCACCAGATTCACATCACAAACATGGAAATTTCTGATTAATTTTAAGCAACATGACTTTGTTCATCAATGTTTTTGTGGACCTGGAAATTCAATTAAAGAAAATGAATCAAAGAATGATGCTGTATACAATTTAAGATTTCTAATCAATTGACGTAAATTACATGAGAGGGGGGAATTTCTAACGTGTCTAGAGAAATGATGGGGGAAAACCCAGGAAAAAAAATCAGAGTCCATCGTACAATAGTTAGATCCCGCTGCGTACAATTAGCAATATCGACTTCATATGATGACCGACTGAACGCAAGATTTGAATGCTTCTCCCATAACATGCGCCCTCAGATCTTTCTTCCGTCCAGTTCTCAACCGTCCGATCATCCTACAGCTGTTATGAGTAATATCTACACGCAGCGGAAGAAAGGAGGCGCCACAGAAGGCGGTTCGTAACAGAACGGGGCCGCCGGATGCTGCCACTTTTTGAACACCACCTTCTCCGGCTCCGCCCCTTGTTGGCGTTGCTGCTGCCGGGCCTCTTCCCTCTCCGTCGCCGGCGCACCGAGTTTAACCGGAGGCGGCGACGAAGCGAGGGGTGACAATAGGGGGATGGCCACGTTCCAATCACACGACCGATTTACCTGTAACGAAGACGGCGCTCGCATTTGCAAGCGGCTGGGTTGCTGTTGCTGCTTCCGGCTACCGGGGCCGCCGTGCTTATGCCTCTGCGAATCAGCCATCTACGGCGAGGAGATGAACAAGAGAAAACGAAGAAAATCCGATAGGTCTTCCGGTGACGGTGGAATGAAGCTGGGGCGAGATAGAAAGAGAGTCAGAGAGAGAAAGAGAGGATGAAGAGCGAGTGAAGGTGGTTAGAGTGAATATAAAGGGACAGGATAGGATGCGAGCACACGGTGGGAAGCGAAAGGGGGAAAGATAGCTGGGCTTGGCTGTCCTACAGCTCGGCTCGGGAGCCGCCGTAACGCGTTGCTGACTCATCTCTTTTTAATTATCCTTCCCTTGGCATTCGCTTCTCATCAATTCAGGATATCACCTTTTTGTCTCTCACTAATTCATTTCCTAAATAGCAAATACCATCAATATCTTATCCCAAACCATTCTTTGTCATGCGCAAACTAACCTATTTTTAAATTTTTATGTTATTATTTAAAAAAGCTAAATAATGTAAAACCCTTTAAATTTTATTTCACATGTAAATAACTTCTACAACTTCTATAACTTTACAATAAATCTCTCGAAATTTTTATATTTATCTAGATAACTCTCCTATTGTTAGTTTTATTCATTATTTGTTGAAAATTTATATTGATGTCTGTTTAAATATAAAAGGAAGAAGCAAGGGAGTGATTTATTTTTTTTTTTTTTGGGGTGGGGGGCTTGGCTTAGCTTGAGGGCTGAGCTGAGCAAAGAGAAAAGCAAAGGCGAGGGAGGAGTGAGAGAGAATGAAGAAAAAGCAAGGATACGTCTAACAGAAAAGAGATGGCAGTCAAAGATAGGCACAAAATTTTGCGCAAAGGGGATGCGTGTGCGTGGCTTCTCTTTTGATTCCCTTTTGACGTTTTTTTTTTTAATTCCTATTATTATTATTAGGAAAAATAGCAAATAAAAACCCTATAATATATGAAATTGCGATTTGGGATCTCAATTTGAAAAATAGCAAACAAAGACCCGATCTCATATTATAAGTATAAAATCTTGATGAAATGTCTAAAATACTTCTCAATTAAGTTGTAATTTGGTCTACTGAAATTGTCATTTACTAAAGTGAACTTATCATTTCTCATAGTTAACTTGTCATTTGGTATATTTGAGTTGTAATTTCAGACATTTCATTAAAATTTCATATTTACAATATAAGATAGGGTCTTTTGGCAATTTTTCAAATTAAAAATCTTAACTTATAATTTCACATATTAGGAGGTTTTTATTTGCTGTTGTTTTTATTATTATCTCAAAATGCGCCCCGCACCTAAAATAAAATTAAATAATGGGCCCCCACCTGTTCCTCCACATCAATGCGAGCAAGAACCCGCCACCTGTACCTCAAAGAGATTTTTCAAAAAAAAGAAAGGGAAACAAACAGTCCCCCCCTCCTCCTCACTTGTATTCTAAGTTATCTTTGCATTGTTCATTCCAAACCCAACCTAACCCACAAAAGTCGTCGAAATTTTACCACCACGCATTCTCATAACCCACAAACTAATGCCCTACATCACACGCACATATCAATGGTTCTACTCCTATATTAACTTTGTGGAGGAAAATTAACAGATGATGTGCTTGCCTAATCACACCTTCCGCAGCTGCGTTAAATATTTGGTAGGAAAATATTTTTCGTCAATTATCTTTCTTAACTTGATCGACATTATGTTTGAATCCTGTTTAAGTCCTCCAATTAAACGTGAAGAGGAGGTGGGGGGAATGTTACCTTGCCAATAATGATTCATCTAGACAATTGTGAGCCTGATCAGTATTCACTAGGTTCGAGTATCATTCTTTACTCTTTATTTTCCTACTCATGAAAGTAATTACTATATTTTGTCTTTAATATACTGCTCCGTCTCTCATTATAAGATCTTTTTAATTAAATTGAGCGATTTAAGAAAATAGTTAAAATTAGTTAAAAGCAATTAATATGTAGCAAATATAATTTTTTTTCCAAATATACCCCTATATATAAATGGGTAGATGTGAGAGAGTAATAGTGAGATAAATGAAGAAAGAGAAAGTATTAAATATATTACACTAATGATAAAATAGATAATAATACATTAAATGTTCAGACAAACTCAAAAAGAATCTTATAAAAAAAACAAACTTATTTAAAAAATTAGATATTATAATAAGGGACAGAGGGAGTAAGAGTTCGTTTGACTTTTATTTCGATTCGAAATATAAAACTCCAATCTATTTTGACTCTTGTATTTATCTTTTTTTTTCAAGACAGTTATTGTAATAATGATAGTTCTAACCAATACACTTGATTAGCAAGAATATTTTAAAAAAGATAATATCCATTTATTATAAACAACTAATTTAACTAATTTTCTTAACTTATTTAAATTAGTCAATTAGTTCTTATATTAAGAATCGGAAGTAATATATACTTATTATCCCAACAATATAAATAATATATATAATTTTTAAATTAAAAAATGGATATCAATATGTAATAAATGTATTAATATATACAATAGAAACTATATTAATTGTATCATTCACAAATGACGATATCCTATTTTTCAAATTTTACACAAGGCATAAAAAAACAACCTAAATAATGCATTGCCCCACTCCTCTTTATCACACATTCTCCTTCTTTAAATATATGATTGCATGGCTACATCAAATCTCTGCTTTTTCTGGTCCTGCACTTATTTGCACGCCTTCTTCAAAGATGTCCACCCCCACCCAAAAAATAAATAAATAAAAAAGGTGTCTTGTTTATTCGATCAAATTAAACATGTGAAACAACCGAAAGGGAGAGGAAAAAAAAGAAGAAGCTTCTTTCTGTTCTTTTTACCCAAACTTAACAGAGGGGTTTAGAGACAAGTCCCACGAAAAAACGTGAGAAAAGTTTCAACATTTGACCGAGGCAGGCAACCGAAATACTTGCAGGCGAAGTTGGGAAGAAGGTTATAAACGAGCAAGGAGACAACTTTATGGTCAAACCAATAGATCCACGCTTAAACCCAATTTTATGCATTTGTTAACCTGCGCAAATCAGTTCCCATACAATGATTTCTCATAATTGCTTGCTCCTCAACTGCACGATTCCACCATAGATCGTAGAGAACAAGTCGCTACATTCATACATTCCGAAGAGAATTCAATAAGGAGATAAATGCACGTAAAAGGAGATGTAGTTCCAAAATCTGAAACGTGATGTCAGAAGACACATAATTAGTGATGATTTTTTTTTTTTCATGATGCATAATTAGTGATCTTTGTTACTCAAGAGTGTTGGTCTTTAGAAAATCTCAGCTCTTCCAGCCTTACCGCAGACCTTTGGGCATACCTCTATCTAGAGATGGCAAAGCCTAAAGGATACTCATTGTAAAAGGACTAGCAGATGAAAAGAATGTCAGGAGAACAAAGTAACAAGTACTCGAGCAGCCGATTTCCAACATTGATTCTTCGCTTATGGCTTCTTTCCTGCTGCTGCTATTATCATTCATGGATAACCTGCCTTTCAAGAATTCATGTAACACATAGCTTGAGCTTGAAGATAATAAGAATCCTTGTATTTTCTGACAAACTCTGGGTCCATTCCGTTGTTTATCCAGTCCTCCCTACGTATCCAACCATCCTTGCTACAATCTAGTACTCCAAGAATCTGTAGAGACAATATCTTTGTGAGATATATAATCAGGAGTCAAATGGACCCAAATACTTTCCCTCAATGCCTAAGATCATCGTTTTCTGACTTCTAGTATGCTTAATGAACAAATTCATTTTATTTTCTTTAGTTTCAAATGCCACGCTTTTTGCATTTTCCAACTCCAAATAGCAAGCATTCTTTTTTGGAGAAAAAAAGAATTGGAACATGAAACGTGCACAATTTTCATATAGTGAAGAGTCTACTAGAATAATTTAATAGTCAAAAAGAAGAAATGCTTAATTTAGAACCCCCAAAAAAAAAAATCATGAAGAGGAAGAGAGGAAGGAGCACAAAGAGTTGAAAAAAAGAAGCAAATCAAGATAAGTGCAAAATATAACATACCGCCCCGCCTTTCCATGCTGCAAATGTTGGGTTTGTTCTTGATTGTAAAACCTAAGCAGACGAAAAGGACATAGTATACTATGTCAGGAACATGTCAAATCATGGTATGTTAATAGCTCTTCATTTTCACAGAAAGATAGGCACTCAAGGAAAAGCTAACAAGGTCACCTAAGAAACTCGTAGCGACGGAACTATATGCTAATATCTATTGAAAAATTCTTGTTGAAAATTCTTTTTCGGTAAGCAGTTTCTTCTGCAGATATTGTGAAAGCTAATTCCAAAAATAAGATTTACGAGTGTTTCCTATGTTAAACTCGTTCAATGAGACAAGAAATAACTACTGCAGAACTCCATTACACAGGTCCACTTCCCAAAGAAAACTAGCTGGATATAAATGGGAAAGAAATTCACATAATGTTCAAATAAATATCATATGTCACAATGTCAGCTTAACATTTAGTGCCATGCTAGTTGATCACGTTTCGTGGTTCTATCTATTGTTTAAAAATAAATAATTAGTTCCATAACATTGAAATTGGAATGAGAAAGCTAACCTCCACGGTATCAATTGCTTCATTCGGAGGAATGGCATGTAAAACCCTGTCACAATAACGTCACACCACTTATCCATCAATTAAACACCATAGAATAGCATAAAAGGTAAATTAAACCAATCTCCCTTAAAGCCTGGTTAAATAGTTCGAAGAATCAGTAGGTGAATGTGATCCTTGGCCCACTGAACCCAGTTATTAACGGCAGAACTACCTTGCTTTTCTCTGATTTTATTCACTGATATCGTGGGATTTCAAAAATTATTTGCTTTACCCTTTATTTTCTGTTTTATTTGATCCTATGTTATCAGCCAGAATCTAGAAGTGCAGGAGATTCCCAACGGTGCACACAATAATTTTCTGTTTTAATTGCTCCTAAGTTTGCACTTTTTACAACACAATTTCAAGACTAAAACCCATGGGATATTGTTGAGAAAGAAGGGAGAGCAGCAGATTCTCAACGTTGCACACAATGATTATTCCTAAACTTGCATTTGTACCAACGATACGATCACATAATTACCCATACCATATCTTTGACTTCGGGTTCACTACATGTGACTATCCTCCTCACTTAATGAACAACTATTCTTCATTGTTTTAACTTATAACATTAAAATGAACTGCCGATGGAAATAGTTCAAAGCCACTCAGCTAATTGTTGCCCAATTGATTTTGCAGAAAATGAATCAAAACAAACCTTTCCTCCACTGCAGGAACCAGATCAATTGTCAAAGCAACTCCACCCGTCTATACCAAATAAATGAGTCAATCCCTTCGGATAACATGTAACATTCACATTAACACATCAAGCTCAATGTCTGAAACTTACCAATAGTATGCTACAGAATAATTTTCTCTGGAGGTCTATTCGACCTGTGAATACAACACCAAACAGTATAATGAGACTTTAAACTAAAGCATATACAACAAAAGAAAATGAAAAACAATTACCAGCTAAGAGAATACTGTTTGTAATAGCCTCAGCCAGACCGACTTTTTCTTCTTTCTTTGGCTTGGCTGAAAAGACTGGATAGCCATCCCACATGGGTAGTCCAATATTAACATTGGGATAGAAAGTATCTGACATATCAGGCCTTCGCGGAAAATCAATGTGCCACGGATCTTCTAACATATCCTCATAGTCATGAAACCTAACAGAGCAAACCAGTATAGTTGCTTAAATGCATAATTGTTCACGAATTTGCTCACATCACAAAGAAAAAAGTTGTTCACGAATTTGCTCACATCACAAAGAAAAAAGAACGTCAGGAATGTACTAACCAAGAACGGGGTGGTGGAGGATACACATCTGGAACCAAAAGCATTGGATAGAACAATCCCATAGGAGGAACCTTGCAACAACAGTCAGCACAGTCTCAGCACAACATTGTCCAAAGGCAAAATAAGTAAATAAAAGAGACATACATTAAGAGCAGTAAGCTTTGTCTTGTGAGATCCAGGTGGCATTCCATCTTCATATGAATGAACCACTGCAATAGAATCAAGTTCCCCCTCCTGTAGAAAAGAAAAAGAGTCCAGGTTTGGAAGAAAGTCCAAGTATAGAGAAGCGACATCATCACATGTGTGACGGTTTTAGTCATCAGACACATTCAATATGCCACAGTTAATCATTAAAAGCCTTATTCCTAACAGGACAATTTGGCCACAAGATAATAAAACAGTGGTGGACATACACACTAATTGTCCATCACATGCCCCATTCTTCCTAAACCAAGTTCAATAGTCAGTCCTAAGCCCACCTAGAGGAGCAACTTTGTGGCGGATCCTCAATAACCAATGTAAAACTCTATCAAATCACTTGTAACATGGATCAAAGACGAAATTGTGTGGTTGTCATCCCATGCCAATAGAAAAGGTAGAGTGCTAACGATGAAAAGGTTTTAAAATATCTCGTCCCACCCAAGACCACACCAGAGAAAGTGGCAGTGATAAGAATGGAAAAAACAAAGGATATATAAAAATATTAAAAAAAAAAAAGGTTTGACAATAGAAATCCCAATTTAAGATTTATATTTAGTTTATAAATGTATAATTCCATTAGTTTATTCAACTAATATGTAAAATAGGTAAAGGTGATTTTTGGACTCCGGGACAGGTGGAAGATTAAAAATCACCTCCTCTTTATTAAAAAAACAAAAAAAGTGCCTTAAAATTAAGTAGATAAAAAGTGGTAACACGTAAAACAAATCATAATTTTATGTCATCATAAGCATATATTATATCGGCTAAATGAGATTAAAGTAACCAAACTCACTTTGATTTCACAATATGTCTCTTTCAGTCGGTTTAACATTAACATATCTATAGGTTTTGTCAAAATATCTGTGCGAATTTGTGGCCAATTCTGGTGATGTCTCTGGGTCCATAGAAAGCACCTTGATATATCCTGGAAATATGAAGTTAGCATTTGAACAAAAACGAGTAACATATTGAAATAGTAGCAAAGAAAACAAAACTCGGAATACAGAATGTAAGGTATGATATGCAATAGCCAAAAACTGCAAAAGGACAACTAAACCACCAACAAATGATGATTGCACAAAAGGGAGACAAACCAGAAAGGATGATTAGGACTTCTTTTAAAAAAATAAATATCACAGATTCCAGAACTCACATTGCTAGCCTGAAAAATGCTATTGTTAATCCCCCCCCCCCCCGGGAATGAAGTACATAGAGTATCTTACAGATCAAGTAGTTCTTTGACACGGCAATAAAGGTGGGTCAGTGTGTCAAATGTTCGTACTTCACACACATTTTAGACAAGAAAATTCAAGGATTTCAAAGTGAATGGACACTGAAGTCTGTATAGCAGCACGGAAATGATGACAAGATATTGTGACTAAGCGTATCTTCGTGTAGGAAGCAGGCCATCCTACTTCTCTCTTGATTTATACAATATTATCAGTAACAAAATAATACTTGCTAAACTACTTTGAAAGATCAGATATGAGTTGAAGTATTAAACCAGGCTTTATACCTCGCCTCCAAAAGGTAAAGTTTTCCCAGTTAAAGGTAGAGCACCTCCATCCTGAACCAAAAAGAAAGGGGGAGGGTGAGTTGAGAAGAAACATTAATCCCCCAAAATTAGTCATCATCTAGTTCTTCAATATCAAAAAGGAGTTAGAACTGCTAACAAACATGGAGAAAAGTTAAATAAATGGTTAATTATTGGCATATGCTAGAGCTTAACGATGTTGTCAGTGGCCAGTTAAGGGGGGGAAAAAATCAGTGGAACCAAATCACACAAAATTATGGGAAAAAGTTCAATA
The DNA here is from genome assembly GCF_004799145.2 of Neltuma alba. Classification (NCBI taxonomy): domain Eukaryota; kingdom Viridiplantae; phylum Streptophyta; class Magnoliopsida; order Fabales; family Fabaceae; genus Neltuma; species Neltuma alba. Next base: position 16,204 of record NW_021637648.1, on the reverse strand, counting down.
TCTTAAAGAACGAAAAATATTATTCAGACAAGCAGGCAACTATTGTCCATATTAAAGTAATAAATAATATGGCACAAATTTTGAAAATGACCAGGATTGCAATAAAGATAACTAGCATGAGTTGATCAGGGAACTGCTAATCCATAGTCACTACAGCTTCCCCTTATCTTTTTAGTTATTTAAGGATAACAAAATGGATTTTGCTCTTATAGATTATATCACACACTAAACTTGATGACAAATGCCTTGTGCTGTGAAAAGTAGACGATAAAAGAGACAAATAAATTACACTTACCTCTATGCAAATTACTGATGTCACCTGAGCACCAATATTCACAACACATGCTGTTGATAATCCATTTCCAAAAACTGCAGCAAGACCTTCCTGGTCAACCAATTTCATAACATGGTCAGAAACTAATGGTAAACTATGTACTTAAAGACAATGGAAGAAGGCAACTATGATGCCAATCACAGATATCATTCAAGTATTTGAATGCATGAGGATATTCGATATATCAATTCACATAGAAAATAGATATCAGAATATGAATCATAAAGCCAGAAAGCCCTAAATTCATTCGTGACAAATCTACTGAAACACAACTTATAGCGAAAGTGATGGGAATGAAGGCTAATCATCAGATCTGTATCAAGGCTCATATTTAAAAATAATATCATGTGACTTCTCTTAGTGATAACTCTAGGAACATTTTAAAATGTGGTTTTAGACATTCCAGAATCTTGCCGAAAGAAAATTGGTTATAACTGATGATCATGATCAAAATAATAGAACTTTGGCCCCACATTCAGCATGTAAATTATAACATTACAATAAAAAGCCATACCTGGTGTACTACAGCTAGGCCAAACCCAAGGTCTTTCAGCACTACAGATAACATTTCCTTTATTTCTGCTTCCAGCAACAAACAAAATACAAAATTAATATAGTAGAAGCATGAAGATATTACTTCTAAGAGAACTGCATGCTTCAAAATTTAAGAGGGAAAGAGATGGCATTGTCCCCCTTAAAGATCCTAATCATTATCTTCCTTTTATTCAACTCAGACGGGATCCTAAAGCATATGAATTACCAAACAATTATCTCATCGATGCAATGTAGAAATTTCTCATCACTTATCCAGGGAAGCATTACTTGAATGATATAAATAATGAAGTTTGGTAAATGTAAAATGCAAGATTATAATGCCACTTGGAAAGCTGACACTGACAGCACTTCACTTGTCTTTGTATTGCTTATCAGTCAAAATCCTCAAATTTCGGAGCTGCCAACCACTGACTCTGACATCATCTGATGGCACTCAAGTGGAATGGGAATCCCCCCATTTAAGTTTTACATATAATAGCCCATATTATTAAATGGAGGACTAGTTATTTCGTTCTACTTTATTTTCCATAAAAATCTAAATTAAATGTAACATGCATGTCTGATAAGAAAAGATGAAACATTCTACAGCTATAAAAAATTGACAGGTTCTAAATACCACGATTATCAAATGTTTCTGGCACCACAAGAACAGCAGCATACATGTTTCTCTCATTGTGAGGAATATGCAGTTTCTCTATGAGAATCCAATCCCAAATAGCTTGCAGGTCCTCAAGTACCTGTACAATATCCATGTTGGAGCCAAAAGGTAAAATAAATTCCTTTCCCCTTTGTTTTTACTAATCATAATGAAGCCTGTTTATAATGTGTCACATCAAAGCATAACACATTAAAGTACATCACAAAGCAGAAACTCCAAGTAAAATGTTAACCATAAACTTTGCAGGAATTGGCAGGCAGCAGATATGGTCACCCAATTTTCATATTTAAGAAAATTAATGCCATGCTGCATCCAAAAGCGCTATTACTATCATGTAAAACATTACAGTATGATATGATGGCCCCCTTAACATTTACAATATCATGAAACTTGTACATATTTCTTTTTCCACAGCCATTTACTGAAAGGTCTATGTATGATATAAGTGACTTCCATTGATTATCATTTCATCCATTAGTGAGAAATACCTGCTGCATTGGATAATATTGTGAGATATTCAAGTGTCCCCTGCGGATTGGACGACATAAACAGTATGGCTCAGCAGGAGATATCCTTAATGCTTCCTCACCACAAATGAAATCTCTGTATTTTGGTTTGTTTGCATCAGGTTCCATTGAATTTATACCTTCTTTTTTGTCCAAGGGTTCACTAGTATCATCTTTACTCATTGAAGCCTCTGCAATTGCATGTTTGTAAACATTACATACGCTAATTGATATCACAAAAAAATAAACATTGAATTGGGACTTCAAGATGCTCTCATACAGATCGTCAGATGAAATCTCACTGCCAACCACAATTCCTAAATCACTAATGACTAGAAACAAAAGTATAGCATTACAAATTCCTCCAAAAAAAAAACTCAAACTATTTTCAAATCAATTTGTTCACGGGTCCATCAAATTATACAACCTTAAGGCATTTAATTAATGCATTTCTTAATTCTTACATATAAGGGGGTCAAATCAACATACTTTCCAACTAAAACACCAAGTGAGGATTAAATGAATATATGTATTTATATTTGCAAAAGAATTTAATGTTAAAAGGTTTATGTAAATATATGACTACGCAAATAATTGTCATCTAGAAATAGCAATCTAAAAGTAACTGACGTTCAAATGATGATTCTTAATTTCTAAATTCTGCTTGAACGAAATCCAATTGAAAAATTCAGTTCTAACTAGAAAAGCAACAAAGCCAGACAAAGACGGGAAATAGACAAAATAAAGCAAGTTTTAACATTTCAATAAATATAACCAACTAAAAAAAGAGGGATTTTTCCTGAACCGGCTCCTATATTTTCACATAGCCATTAGAAAACTTTATAAGACATGCAATGCATCTGCTCCAGCATGAATGATATTTCCAAACATTGCTGCCAGCTCATAGTAGGTACTCGTATGCTTGCCATGAAATGAATCAAATGCCAGATAACATAAAATATGCATGAGAAAAAAAAATATAAAAATGAATATCAAACAAGCTACTTGACAAGGTGCAAAAAAACAAAAAAAATCATTTCCTTTTACCTAATTCTGACACCGAACTAGAGGCCTCTTCATAGACGTTAGTCCAACTTAAGGCTAAATCCTTCCCTCTACTCTGTGAATTATGTCCATCAACTCGTCCCATCTGGACATTAAGTACATTGAGATTCATAATGTTAGTACTAATTTAACAGCTTAAAAAAAAAATGGCTCCCTTCCAGACATGTATTCTAAATAGAAAATATCCACAAAAAGAGCTGGAAAAAGAAGAAGAAACTTCAATACAATTCATATGCTAGCCAATAGCACACAAGAAAGCCTGCATGCATTCAGGTGAATGTGTGATCGTGGCTGAAGCCACATCAAAACTTGAGCATTTGTCAAGACTGCTAGAGGTAAAAATAACTAAGTCTCTGATATCATGGATCCCCAATCCTGTCATGAATCTTACAGAGTTCCTTAGTAGTTAAATTTACTTATTTATCTGCTATAGCGATGTGATCCCTAAAACTGATATAGTGCCAAATTCTCTCGCAATGCATATCACTGTTCTTTTGCCTCTTTATCTTTAATTTTCCAGTTTTGACAGCTTGGTTTTGCTTCTTTAAAAAAAAAAAAAAAAAAAAAGAACAGCTACGTGATGCTCATTCATTGTGGCCAAGTCAGAATGAAAAAGAATGGGATTTGTGCCTGACTACCTATTGACCTTCAGGCATGACATCCAAACAACATACATTCAACATATCTGAAGACTCACATTTGTATAATTAGAAGTAAAACAGGATAATAATTGAAGAACAAGAGTGCACCAAAGCATGCCCATTCCTTATTTTATTTAGAAATAGGAATATATAATAACTCTAATGACTAATATGTTGATAATTTATATGTCTACTCTCTGCAGTCTATCACTCGTCATCTGTTCGAATTGTTCAATAGAGCAATGCACAAAAGTCTGCCACAGGATACAGCCCTACCTAGCATTCAATGTCTTGAAGGAATTGAATAATGAACAAGACATTCCATTTACCTTGCGAGAATAAGTGTTACTAGGCGCCTCTTCATCCAGAAACGGTATCTTCAACAGAGAAGCAATCTTTTTTTCCCCCAAAGTGAAAATGATAGCCACGAGAACAAAAAAGAGATCAATATAGGTAAACAGAAGTAATTTGAAAGTTATATATCAAAATGTTTCATCACTTACAACATCATAAGCCTTCTCCCGCTCCATGTGCTGTGCAGTGGTAATTTGATTATTAAGCATCTAAAGGCAAAGAATAGTTGAAGTTAAAAATTTTATGAAAAACAAAAATATTTAAATTAAAGACAAAGTTATCATTAACCACAACATTGTGAAATGATCATAAAACCTGATCCATAACATTCCTCTTAGGAACTTGCTTAGTATGGCGAGCAATGCAATGAGGAACATTAAAAGGAATATCCTGTGAAGCCAGGCCAATTCTGATATTTGCAGAACCTAAGTATCAACAGAGGTGCAAAATTACTCAGCTGAAAGTGATTAACCACATGGGGTTTATGCTAGAATCCGATATTTCGGTGTCAGCTGGAATATAACAACTAAGAGACAATAAGGCGCATGGGTTTTGTGAAAGGAGGGATTTTGCATACCTGGGTTTATAACAACCAAATTGTAGCCTCGTTCTGACATTATTTGGGAAGGAACCGCGGATTTTAGGTAATCCTGTGACATGAGAGCAGACCTAAATGTATCAGTGAAAACAAAGCAGGAATAATTCTGAAGTCGCATACCAAGAGAAAGACCACTACCATTGCTAAGGAAAGCAGGACTTGAGAGTTTCGTTTGTCCGGTTGTTATCGGTTAGTTTTTATTCAGTTAATTTAGGTTCTTGTCGACATGGACAAAGAACAACAAAGATGCAGAAGGAAGAGGGACAGTTTGGGGTTCATGGTTCTCCAGCGTTGTTTTTTTTAAAGCCATACGCTTATGAATTTATGTCATTTTAGCAGGTAATTAATGATTCAACAGTCTTCAATCAAAAAAAAAAATGATTCAACAGTAAAATTGAGATGTATAAATAATAAATTTAGAAAACTCAAAATATATACTTTTTAAAATTTGATTCTTAAAAGTAGTTTTCAGCCTTCAGTTTCTTAGTACTTTCATGTAAATTAAGAAATTTTTTTTAATATATTTACTTCATTCGCTATAAATTTAATTTTAAAAAATTAATTTAAACACTCTTGCACGTTAAATATTAATATCATCACTGTCGATAAAAAAATAAAATATAATTTTTGAACATACATTTTGCTTTTCATAACACAAAATGTATTAAATTATGTTAAGGAAAATTGTCCATAAATATCTATTTAGAGGATTAATCGTTTAATGGTTCCTGAATTCAATGTTATATGTTTTTTTTTTTTGACCAGAATGTTATATGTTTTTAAACATAAGATGAATATGAGATTGATGACCAACTAATTTTCCAAGCAAGCATTTATGAATAATTTTCTCATCATATTTTTCATAATCCATAAAATAAATATAATTTAGTGCAGATTTTCATGGTAAATATTAATATTAGTTCCGATAAATTCCACCGTCGCTTACATCCATCTCAAATTCGTATTAGCATTGAAGCGACAGAAAATATGATGAATTAAGTGAAACCACAAATGAAATAAGGATTTTTTTTTTCCCGTTTGAATTTGGTATCACAAGGTTCTTATGAATTATGGTTTAAAAGCAATACGGAGAACAAATATTAAATTTAAATAATTTAAAATTAACATAAATGGTAGGCATCCAGATTCCAGAAAAGAAGAAAACTGCTACTGATAGCAGAAAAGTTGACAGCATGTCCATTAAATTATGTTCAACTGTCAAAGTAAATATGTTCTTCAGAAATATTTATATTAAATTAACTGCTCCAAAGAGTCCAATATGAAGTAGTGAAAAAAATAAAACAAGAAGACGATAAAAGGAGGAAAGAAGACGAGGCCTAAAAAAAAAAAAAAAAAATCTAAAGACAGTAAAAGATCTGAAGCTGCAACTTAGTAGATTTTTTCACGAGTTTTTCTTTGGAAACACAAGTACATCTCTCCCAATGCCTAAAATTCCTTTGTCTTCGGGGCCTTCTTCTTGAGTTGTCTCCTGGGAATAGAGTTCTTCATCCCTATAAAGAACAGCAAAGCGCCAAAAAGTGCTGTGCTCTGCCACAAAAAGAAAACCTACTAAGTTATCACGCAGGATGGAATCATAACTCAAAAATACATGCATTAACAGCCAGCACAGACCTGCATGAACTCATTCAGCAGCAGACTGTATTCAGGTGTGTTTGGTCTGTAGTTGTAGAAATCATACAGAAGGGGAGTGGTGAGAGCCAGCTGCGATAACTACAAACAAAGAGAGCAAATTTTCAATCTGGATTCATAGATGCCTGAAAAAGTACATTTCATAGCACTCCTAAGCTATGAGATTAGACCCTTACCAGAAGGAAAGACCCAAATGAACTTCCAAACACAAAGAGAACACCTCCAACCCCCTTCAGAAATATAACAGTGGCAACAAACTGCCGAACCTGTATTTAATGTCTTGATCAGAAAGGCAACTACAAAGGAAGTGAAAATTGAACTCAATTACCACTACTTAAACAATAGACGAAGAAGTGGTCTTACATCAATATCTCTCATCACGACCCCCAATTTGGAAGATAAGTTTTTCTTTACAACTGTGAGCTTGGGAATCAATTCTGTTGCAGTAGGGCCGCCATTGACATCAAATTCATTATACCTAGCAATTTATACAGGCTCTGTTAATGCAGAGTTACTAAACAATTATAATATTGCTTCGTTAGTATTGTCACTAACTCACCATCCAGCTATATTAGCTTGGTACATTAATACATAGGCAGTCAGCTAAACAGATATTCTGCTCCTTCATTAATCAGTTCATTGTCAAATGTAAACAGCATAACATTTCATGGGGTATAATTTTGTGAATGCACTGACGCATCAGCTGAGTACTTGTATAAATCATGACCCGATGATTTACCAACAGACAATATTCCAGAGACAAATAGTTACAACTGCATTATAGGCTGCTGAAATGTCAATAAAGTAACAGGTTCTTAAGGGTCCGTTTGGTAAGAGGAAAAATGAGAGGAGGGAAGGGGAGGAGAAAATTTTAATAAGCTCAATTTAAAAAATTGAAAAGATGGGGTTAAAAGCTTTTAATTAATTTTTATTACTCTTTTATCTTAATTTTTCTTTTTATTAAAATTTCAAAACCCCACTTCTCCAAAGGTTTTAATTAATTTTTATTACTCTTTTATATTAATCCTTCTTTTTATTAAAATTTCAAAAAATAGAGCTCATTAAAAAAAATTTTCCCTCCCTTCTCCTTCATTTCCCTCGTACCAAACAGTGGCTAAGACAATAAAGACCTCATATCTAAAATTTAGCAGAACATCAATGTCTACAAAATTGTTCAGGATCATGAGTTTGGAATTTAATCTATCTCAGTTCCTGGCCAGCAGCTAACTTGGCATCACAGTCTTGGTACTTGAGCAAAATTGAGAACTTTCAGTAATTTCTGCTTCGGTAATGCAAGAGATGAGTGGAAGAAACAAAAAGCATATGAACAACAACACTATGTCCATATTTTATCGTCAAATTTAGATTTCAAATTTCAGAGTGCATATGAATCGCTCATATTCATCCACGATTAAAAGGCCCTCGCGTTCAATTTTATCAACATCACGAGGGTGAAAAGCGAAAAGAGTAAAACTTTATGTTAAGACGACCAACAAACAAGTAATACTAAGAGATCAAGTAGCCCTGCTGATTTCAACAAACTCTAAACAACGCACAGGCATGTGTCTGTATGCAAATTCAAATCGCATGATACTGCGTTGTCTTGAAAGTTCAGTTAATTTCATGGGCAATACAAGATAGAAAAACAACTTAAAAAAGATCACTTGAGTTTGCAAAACAGAAGCATAATGATGATGGAAGTCTTTATAGTGTGAAGGGAAAAGAAACAGAGGGATCTAGAAGATAAACTCACATCTGCCATGCGGAGAGGATGAAGACGGAAGCGAAGAGGACACGACCCAGAAAGGAGAAGAACCCCATTTTCTCTCCCTTTGTGCGGAGTGGGCGAGAGAGAATCTGAGCTTCCAGAACACGGAGCTCGCGAGGACGAAGTAAAGCAAAGGGAGAGACTAGAGAGGGAGAGAAGGTGCGAGTCAAGAAAGTATCAATGTATAAGGGCCGCACTATAATTTTTTTAAAATTTAAATTCTTAGTATTAAAATTAATGAAAAAGTAAGAATTGAATGATCTTTTTCTTCCTGTACATACAGTTGCGTATACCCGTATATTGAAAATAATGCTTAAGAATCAATGAGGAAGGTGGGTGAAAACAAATTAAACAAGCATATCTGACACTAATTATACCAATAATTTAGTCTGCCATAGCTGTCTTGATCATTGGTTGCTATTCATCAGCAGCCACTCTGATACATTAGCTGATCTTCTAAGCCTTATTATTCTCTACTAATCTTAATCATAATCAAGTCACAGCACGCTAAGCACATTGCATCAGTCATAATAGTTCATACTAAATTATTCTTTTCTTTTTTTTTGCCAACATAAATTATTCTTGCCTGAGCACAATATATTGTCTTCCACTTGGATCTCTCTCATATCTTCAATGCCACATGACTGAGGTTTTAATTTTGCTTGTGTAATAAAATTGGTAACTTGTGTGATGCGGTGTTTAAGTTGCATGTGGAAGCAGGGATCTCCACCCTGGCCGATCTGACAGTACAGTTTTAGTCTGCTCGAACTGATGCTAATGTCTGGTTTAGCTTCATACGAAGAAAGATTGTTCATTGTCTTTATTCTCTGTAACCAAAAGGTGCTTCACATCTCTTTAGATCCAATCCACCGCCACTTGGTTTCTCTTTTAATCTCTTAATAAATGTCTTCCTCTTCTTCACTCCCGATTTCAGGCATTTCTTTTTGTTCTTTGGCAAAAACGTGAGGATGTGCTTGGTCAGAACTTTGAGCGAAAACATGATTTCATTTCCTTTTCTCTACTGCCAGATAAAATCGAAGAATTGTCATTCATCGTCACTGCCAATAAAATAATTATCGGTATAATTACTTTCAAGATGGGCTTCATGTGCTTCTTTTTATCTTTTCTTTGCTATATCTTGAATTATTAGTCCAAACTTTGAAGCTAAGGATTTCTCTTCTTTAAAAAAGATTATTTTTTTTAAGACTCTCAAGATAATTGAGATGATTTTAACATATCTAAAAAGGTGGAATGTAAATTTCATTGCAAAATTGGATTGCACGGTACATTTACATGGAGTGAACATGAGTCTCATCATCCTATCTTATTTTATCTGATATTGAGTATTGATGTTCATCATTATAGATTAATTAATTACACTTATCATTTCTAAATAATTCAGTTTATTTAGTTTTTATGCATGAATTTATACATACTGGTATAAAGAAAATTGGAAAAAAGGAACAAAGAACCCGGGAAACAAATCATGAATATAATACTCCTCCGATCCTTAATATAGAACCCAATTCTTGAATTGATTTTGATCCTAAATATAAGACCCATTTCTCATATTTATCCATTTTCTCTAAATTATTCCTATAGATACTCCTTAAACCATAATCAAGTAAAAGAGGGAGAGGGGTATTAAGAAAGATGATTATGGTGTTTTAGGAAAAATGTGTCACTTTTCTTATAATTAACTAACTTACCTAACTTCTTTAATCTAATCAAATTAGTTAAATGAGTCTTATACTAAGGACCAGAGGAGTAGTAGTATTTATTAAAATCCAAAATGCTCGAAACATTATACTGTTATTCTCGATTTTTTCAGACAATCTAGTTTTAGATAACGATTCAAGACCAAACCCTCGCATTCGTCGAACGCCACGTGCCAACAATCGCTTCCAGGTCCACGGTTGTCAGCTATCGGGAGCGAGTACCTTTGTTATTCCTATTCGCACCTGTTGCCAGATTTTGCGGTTCAGTAAACGACGCCGTCGGCTGTCATCAACTCGGTCTGAGGCTTTTTAACAGTTTCTCCCTCTTTCTTTTCGAAAGGGTCACACCCTTCACTTTGAATTTTCTGTGGCTCCTTCCTGTGATCTCGCTCTCAACATCCATGGCCTTCACTTCATTTGTCGGAAGAGTCCTCTTCGCTTCTCTCTTCATAGCATCTGCCTGGCAAGAGTAAGCCTTCTTCGGTTCTCCTCTTCTCTTCGGTCTCTCTGTTTCCTCTGGTAGCTACTTTGCTTGATTCCTCGGAAAATTGTCGCAAAACGAAGTTTCTTCTTATTATCTTTTTTTAAAAAAAAAACAACTATATCTTGCATGTCAAGTAAATCTAGTTCAACTTTTGGGGTTCGTAGTGTCAGAATTGTGCATAAGTTCTAGAGTAGGATCGCCACTGATCTCCCCCCCCCCCATTTGCACAACACTGATTCATATGAAGCGAAGGAATCAACACTGACTCTAGGTGTCGGCTGATGTTTGGGATTGGACGGTTGTCGTGTAAATGGTGATTTTTTTCCCCTACCATGTTATGACTATATATTTAAAGCTCGGTTGCTTTATTTGCCAATGGGCGTAGGGTTTCGGTCTTGTTGTTTCAAATCCTTTACTCCGACTTATGCCTGGAGGATGCTGGTGATAAAGTGGAGATTCTCTGACAAAATATTTTCAGAATAATCATACTTAAAGCTTATGCGCTTAAAATTATTTTCCGGGGCACCTTTACTCACTCACTCCAGCACACCTCTTTTCTCCTACACTATTTCACCGAAAGGAACATTTTCTGGTTCTATAGTTTGATTGGGTATATCTCTACATACATAACGAAACCGGGTAAAATAATGTAACATATTATTCAATTTAATAGATGTCATAGAAAATTTATAATAAGAGCTATATTAAAAAAATGAAGTTAAATTAATAATTGAAGATAAGCTTTTTAAATATCATTGTATCCTATACTCTGTAATGTGAGATGACAATTTTGAGAGAACTGTATGGGCAACGCAAGTGTCGAACCTTCTTTTACGCTTTTAGCTCATTTAGGATAATTCCACAGCGAAAGTTATATGCCTCTGTAGTCAATATGCCTAACTTTTAAATTAAAAGCCAAGCATAATTTGTGCTTTTTATACTTGTTGTTTTCTTACATCTTGGTAAAATACTAAAATGTGATGTGCTGTTTTCTGTTGTAACTGACGTGTACTTGAGTTGTTAAGTGGATATGTCCAATTGTATTTGAAACGTTAATGTTTCTTTTCATCATCTGTTTTCATTTCATATAACTTTCATTTATCATATAAAGATCTCCAATCCACTGGGTGTTTTATATTTTCAACCTAGGATGCCCATTGCCCTGTTTAAAACCTACAAGCAATAGACCTTTAAGACACCATTTGTTTGTTTTACCAAGTTAAGGAATAATCATAGTTGTGTTTATGACTCATTATCTTGTTTTGTGTCAAATCATCCTTGGCTTTCTTGAAAAACTCCTCTTCATACTTCGGTTTTTTTTTTTTTTTGTGTGTGGTTATTTTGTTCCTTTTTTCATTTTAATAGGTTCAATGACTTTGGTAAGGATGGTGGACCAGCTGCCCAAGCCTTGGAACCAAAATTTCATGCCTTTTCAAATCATGTCTCAACTCACGCTGGGATTAAGTTGCCTAAAATTGAAGTGAGAATGCATTTACATCTATCAAGCTGAAGTTAAGATGATAGTTGGTTTTTCATTATGGACAAATCCTTATCTTTGCTACTGTTCCCACCAGGTTAAAGATTTAATCTCTGTTTCAATTTTCCTGAAAGGAGTTGGGGGTCCTTTGTTTATCTTTGGCAACTCCCTGGGAGCTTATCTTCTGGTCTGTTGCCTGTTTAACTCATCACCATAACTAATCGATTGGAAGACAAAACCGTGCTCTGATTTTATTTTTTTTTTGGGGCAGCTTTTGCATCAAGCAATTTTTACTCCCTTGTTATGTGACTTCTACAACTACGACGTTGAGACAAAAGAATTTACTGAGCATTTTCTCAAGTTTACCCAGGTTGGTATCTCAATTTATAACTTGCAATTCTGATCAATGATAACAACTGGTTTTTGTCTATGTTTTCTTATGTTATTTATAAAATGCATTGGAATATTTGCGATGAATAGCTTTTTGCATTGACATGGAAAATGTTTGGCTATAATGGCCTTTATCTAAATTATGAGAGTGAAAATGAAAGATTCACTTGAATGCTATATGTTTTCTAACGGTGAAACGTCATGGGAAATTCAAAAGTTGCATTGAAGGGTTGTCCGTTGATTTTTCTAGAGAAGTTGATAAACTGGCACTGACTCAGTTGAATTAACAACGTTGTTGCATTTGCAGAGTTTAGCATTGTTTGGGGCATTGCTCTTCTATATAGGGATGAGGAATTCAATGCCTAGGCGGCAGCTGAGGAAGAAGGCTCCTAAAGATAAGACTGTTTGAATTAGTTCCTGCCTGAATAGTTTCCTTGTGTCCCAAGACTCAAGTTTTAGTGCCCAAAAGGCCAAAAGAAAAGGGAGGGAAAAAAACTGGGGAATTACTGAACTGAGAAACAATTTTACCACTTCTGTTTCCTCTGTGTATTTTTTTTGTTTTGTCAAATCATAGTGTTCCTTTTATTGATGGTTGTGCATGTATTCTTACCAGCCTTAACTTTCAGGTCCGTTATGTATCTCCCGTTTTATAAATTCCGTGGCATATTGCCTGCCCATCATCACTACATTAATGCATGAATCATTTTGCTAGTTTTAGAGTCTCAAGGTTATGAAACGTTCCTACGTGTGCATCTTTCACCATTAGACCAATGACATTAAGAATTTCAAGATGCACTGATCAATATTTAACGAAAAATCTTCAGTTTCAGTGAAGTTGAGATGAACTCGTTATTGGGTTATATGTTTTCAAAATTTTCAATTCCGTTGTACTTGCTATTTCTAGTTTATGGTCAAATTTGATTTATCTGTTATTAGCTCACGCAACGGAATAGCAGTCTACGAAATATTGATTGGACGACCAAAGTTTGATCCCCATCATCGTTATGATTTGCCTGGTCCAAGTTTCGCATTTCCATCTGATATCCGGTCACGGGGCTCATCAACTTCAAGCCCAGAAACAAACTTCAACAATATACACGGGAGATGGAGTGTGATTATCACATTTAATCCCGTTAGAAAATGACAAATAATCCGATACAATAAATAGTGTGTTTTGTAGAAATAAAAGTATATTTCTTGTTTATTAATTTTGTATGAGAATATTACGATTTTAATAAAACGTTTTTAAATATTAACATATTAAGTTTAATTTTTAAAATAATTATAATTGTTACAAAAATTATTATTTAAAATTAATGATTTTATAATTAAATGATTAAGAATATATTTTTTAAAATTAAGAAAATGAATTAAAATTTTATATAAAATTAAATGATTAAATATATAGTACTCCTCCAGTTCTTAATACAAGATCTAATTGTTAAGTGGATTTTGGTTTTAAATATAAGATTTATTTTTCATATTTATTAATTTTTTTAAATTATTCCGATAGATACTCTCTAAAAAATAATCAAGTAGAAGAAGAAGAGGAAATATTAAAAAAGATGATTATGACATTTTAAAAAAATATATTATATTTCTTATAATTAATTAACTTATCTAATTTTTTTAATCTAATCAAATTAATTGAATAGTTTTTATATTAAGTACTACCTTTGATTCTAATTATAAAAGCTAGTTGATTAATTTGAGAAAATTAAAAAAAAAATTAAGTTAATCATTTGTAATAAATATGTGTTGTTTTTCCTATAATATCCTTACTAATCAAGTGTGTAGGCTAGAACTATCATTACTAGAAGGACTATCTTAAAAAAATATAAATATAAGAGATAAAACAAATTAAAATTTTATAAAATAAAAATAAACGAGATTTTATATCAAGCGCGGAGGTAGCATTTTGTCAAGGCAAGACCGATATACAAGGCACTTTCCCAGTGCGTCAAGTCGTCAACGCGAGCGTGGACCCCACTAGCCTGGCGTAATGCCAGATAATTATAGCGGCGCATGAGCGGGACAAATTACAACGTGTGGCCCATGATGTGCTGGCAATTTCAGTTTCGGCCTCGGTTTCTGATCTGCGCAATTCTTTCTTTCACAAATTTCTCTCCCCATCGGGTGTTTGGGATTTGAAGTCAAATGGATAAGGAAGGTGAACTATTTTATCATGCGTAGTTGCATTTGTGGAATTTAATTCCGGCGGTGATGAGGGCGTATGCTTTTTTTTCCTCAAAAAAATACTCCTCCGATCTTTAAATATAAAACTTATTTAATTAATTCAATTAGATTAAAAAAATTAGGTAAGTTAGTTAATTATAAAAAAATACGATATATTTTTCCTAAAATACTACAATCATCTTTCTTAATACCCCTATTCTTTTTCTACCTGATTATGGGTGAGGAAGTATTCATAAGGATAATTTAGAAAAAACTGATAAATATGATAAGTGAGTTTTATATTTAAGACTAAAATTAACTTAATAATTAGGTTTTATATTAAGAACAGGAAAATTATATTTTATCACAATTATATCATTTTTTTCTTAAGACATTAATTTTTTTAATCCTTGTATTTTGATTTAGTTGTAACCTGATCTTTAAAATTTTATTTCCAAATTTTCATAAAATATATGGAGACAGGGCTTAAAATTATAAGGACTCATTTATAAGAGGATGTTTGGAAACTATAAAAAAATGTTTTTTAAAAATATCTTTTCACAAATTGAAATAAATTTTCTTATTTACTTTGGATATTATAAAAGTATTTTTAAACTCATTATTTTGATTCCATCTAAAAATCTTCCAAACCCGGACCGGATCGGAAGGTTGGACCGGTTGGACCGGCAATCGGACAATACAACGGCTCGGCTTCTATACTTAGACCGCTTGAGGAGTTGGATCGTTTTAAACCGTTCTGAGCCGCCTGTTGAGCCGGGAATCGGAGTTAAGCCGCGACCCGGAGCGGTTTTCAGAGAACCGTCCGGCTGGGAAAAAGAAAGAGAAAGGAGAAGGGAAAAAAGAAAGAAAGAAGAGAAACATAGAAAAATCTAAAGGGGAAAAAAGTGGCTTCTTGATTTTTCTCATTTACCTGATACAGATCAATCGCATGAGATGGATAAAGGATGAAACTGAGGAGGAAAGAAGCAAGCTTGGAGTGTTTTTCTTTTCTTGCCGTCGACCCCAGAGGAAGGCAGTGAACTCGACACAGGGACTCCTTGACGCATCTGAAGAATTTGCTTGAAAAGAAAGGAAGAGTAAAAAGAAATAATAAAAGACTGTTCCCCTATCAGTTCGATACACAAATGCCAGGATTGGGGAAGATGAAAAGTTGTGCATCACGTTTTTCAATACTCATTACTGTACCTGGTTCAGTCTCTAGGATTTTTTTTTTTGAAAAAAACTTGCTAAGCCCATTTTGAAATTTGAAGGTTATCCTTAGGCATGCATCTCCGATCTTTATTTTACTGTAATTAATTGTTTTAAAATCTATATTTTATATTATTTTTATTCAAAATAATTAGCATAAAATCAGACATATATTAGTGTAAGGGAAAATGACAATAAAATACCATTTGAATTTCAAAAAGACAAATAAGGGACTTGAATAAGCAAAATGACAAATAGGGCACTGGGTATCAATCTGGAATTTTGATTTTTGATCTCAAACATGTTGCAAAACCCATTGACAAAGTAGTAACTCTCATTATGAAAGTTATAAATCCCACTATGTGTTTTGTAAAATTCAGCGTGGAATTGTATTGTTTTTTACAAAAAAGTTGCCTAACCCCTCAAAACAAGTTGCAAAAGCCATTGGCCAAGTAGTAATTCTCATTATGAAAGTTGTAAATCCCACTATGTGTTTGTAAAATTAGGCAAAACTTGCTCGGCCCTTCAAAACAGGTTGCAAAACCCATTGACGAAGTAGTAAACTCTCACTATGAAAGTTGTAAATCCCACTATGTGTTTTTGTAAAATTCAAAATCAAAAT
>NW_021637647.1:0-56572 GCF_004799145.2 Neltuma alba | reverse complement strand
ATAGAAAAACAACTTAAAAAAGATCACTTGAGTTTGCAAAAACAGAAGCATAATGATGATGGAAGTCTTTATAGTGTGAAGGGAAAAGAAACAGAGGGATCTAGAAGATAAACTCACATCTGCCATGCGGAGAGATGAAGACGGAAGCGAAAGGACACGACCCAGAAAGGAAGAAAAACCCCATTTTCTCTCCCTTGTGCGGAGTGGGCGAGAGAGAATCTGAGCTTCCAGAACACGGAGGCTCGCGAGGAGAAGAAGCAAAGGGAGAGACTAGAGAGGGAGAGAAGGTGCGAGTCAAGAAAGTATCAATGTATAAGGGCCGCACTATAATTTTTTAAAATTTAAATTCTTAGTATTAAAATTAATGAAAAAGTAAGAATTGAATGATCTTTTTCTTCCTGTACATACAGTTGCGTATACCCGTATATTGAAAATAATGCTTAAGAATCAATGAGGAAGGTGGGTGAAAACAAATTAACAAGCATATCTGACCCTAAATTATACCAATAATTAGTCTGCCATAGCTGTCTTGATCATTGGTTGCTATTCATCAGCAGCCACTCTGATAATTAGCTGATATTCTAAGCCTTATTATTCTCTACTAAATTAATCATAATCAAGTCACAGCACGCTAAGCACATTGCATCAGTCATAATAGTTCATACTAAATTATTCTTTTCTTTTTTTTTGCCAACATAAATTATTCTTGCCTGAGCACAATATATTGTCTTCCACTTGGATCTCTCTCATATCTTCAATGCCACATGACTGAGGTTTAATTTTGCTTGTGTAATAAAATTGGTAACTTGTGTGATGCGGTTTTAAGTTGCATGTGGAAGCAGGGATCTCCACCCTGGCCGATCTGACAGTACAGTTTTAGTCTGCTCGAACTGATGCTAATGTCTGGTTTAGCTTCATACGAAGAAAGATTGTTCATTGTCTTTATTCTCTGTAACCAAAAGGTGCTTCACATCTCTTTAGATCCAATCCACCGCCACTTGGTTTCTCTTTAATCTCTTAATAAATGTCTTCCTCTTCTTCACTCCCGATTTCAGGCATTTTTTTTGTTCTTTGGCAAAAACGTGAGGATGTGCTTGGTCAGAACTTTGAGCGAAAACATGATTTCATTTCCTTTTCTCTACTGCCAGATAAAATCGAAGAATTGTCATTCATCGTCACTGCCAATAAAATAATTATCGGTATAATTACTTTCAAGATGGGCTTCATGTGCTTCTTTTTATCTTTTCTTTGCTATATCTTGAATTATTAGTCCAAACTTTGAAGCTAAGGATTTCTCTTCTTTAAAAAAGATTATTTTTTTAAGACTCTCAAGATAATTGAGATGATTTTAACATATCTAAAAAGGTGGAATGTAAATTTCATTGCAAAATTGGATTGCACGGTACATTTACATGGAGTGAACATGAGTCTCATCATCCTATCTTATTTTATCTGATATTGAGTATTGATGTTCATCATTATAGATTAATTAATTACACTTATCATTTCTAAATAATTCAGTTTATTTAGTTTTTATGCATGAATTTATACATACTGGTATAAAGAAAATTGGAAAAAAGGAACAAAGAACCGGGAAACAAATCATGAATATAATACTCCTCCGATCCTTAATATAGAACCCAATTCTTGAATTGATTTTGATCCTAAATATAAGACCCATTT
Organism: Neltuma alba; assembly: GCF_004799145.2. Lineage (NCBI taxonomy): Eukaryota > Viridiplantae > Streptophyta > Magnoliopsida > Fabales > Fabaceae > Neltuma > Neltuma alba. The sequence continues at coordinate 54,889 of NW_021637647.1, read as the reverse complement.
CTCATATTTATCCATTTTCTCTAAATTATTCCTATAGATACTCCTTAAACCATAATCAAGTAAAAGAGGGAGAGGGGTATTAAGAAAGATGATTATGGTGTTTTAGGAAAAATGTGTCACTTTTCTTATAATTAACTAACTTACCTAACTTCTTTAATCTAATCAAATTAGTTAAATGAGTCTTATACTAAGGACCAGAGGAGTAGTAGTATTTATTAAAATCCAAAATGCTCGAAACATTATACTGTTATTCTCGATTTTTTCAGACAATCTAGTTTTAGATAACGATTCAAGACCAAACCCTCGCATTCGTCGAACGCCACGTGCCAACAATCGCTTCCAGGTCCACGGTTGTCAGCTATCGGGAGCGAGTACCTTTGTTATTCCTATTCGCACCTGTTGCCAGATTTTGCGGTTCAGTAAACGACGCCGTCGGCTGTCATCAACTCGGTCTGAGGCTTTTTAACAGTTTCTCCCTCTTTCTTTTCGAAAGGGTCACACCCTTCACTTGAATTTTCTGTGGCTCCTTCCTGTGATCTCGCTCTCAACATCCATGGCCTTCACTTCATTTGTCGGAAGAGTCCTCTTCGCTTCTCTCTTCATAGCATCTGCCTGGCAAGAGTAAGCCTTCTTCGGTTCTCCTCTTCTCTTCGGTCTCTCTGTTTCCTCTGGTAGCTACTTTGCTTGATTCCTCGGAAAATTGTCGCAAAACGAAGTTTCTTCTTATTATCTTTTTTTAAAAAAAAAACAACTATATCTTGCATGTCAAGTAAATCTAGTTCAACTTTTGGGGTTCGTAGTGTCAGAATTGTGCATAAGTTCTAGAGTAGGATCGCCACTGATCTCCCCCCCCCCCCATTTGCACAACACTGATTCATATGAAGCGAAGGAATCAACACTGACTCTAGGTGTCGGCTGATGTTTGGGATTGGACGGTTGTCGTGTAAATGGTGATTTTTTTCCCCTACCATGTTATGACTATATATTTAAAGCTCGGTTGCTTTATTTGCCAATGGGCGTAGGGTTTCGGTCTTGTTGTTTCAAATCCTTTACTCCGACTTATGCCTGGAGGATGCTGGTGATAAAGTGGAGATTCTCTGACAAAATATTTTCAGAATAATCATACTTAAAGCTTATGCGCTTAAAATTATTTTCCGGGGCACCTTTACTCACTCACTCCAGCACACCTCTTTTCTCCTACACTATTTCACCGAAAGGAACATTTTCTGGTTCTATAGTTTGATTGGGTATATCTCTACATACATAACGAAACCGGGTAAAATAATGTAACATATTATTCAATTTAATAGATGTCATAGAAAATTTATAATAAGAGCTATATTAAAAAAATGAAGTTAAATTAATAATTGAAGATAAGCTTTTTAAATATCATTGTATCCTATACTCTGTAATGTGAGATGACAATTTTGAGAGAACTGTATGGGCAACGCAAGTGTCGAACCTTCTTTTACGCTTTTAGCTCATTTAGGATAATTCCACAGCGAAAGTTATATGCCTCTGTAGTCAATATGCCTAACTTTTAAATTAAAAGCCAAGCATAATTTGTGCTTTTTATACTTGTTGTTTTCTTACATCTTGGTAAAATACTAAAATGTGATGTGCTGTTTTCTGTTGTAACTGACGTGTACTTGAGTTGTTAAGTGGATATGTCCAATTGTATTTGAAACGTTAATGTTTCTTTTCATCATCTGTTTTCATTTCATATAACTTTCATTTATCATATAAAGATCTCCAATCCACTGGGTGTTTTATATTTTCAACCTAGGATGCCCATTGCCCTGTTTAAAACCTACAAGCAATAGACCTTTAAGACACCATTTGTTTGTTTTACCAAGTTAAGGAATAATCATAGTTGTGTTTATGACTCATTATCTTGTTTTGTGTCAAATCATCCTTGGCTTTCTTGAAAAACTCCTCTTCATACTTCGGTTTTTTTTTTTTTTTGTGTGTGGTTATTTTGTTCCTTTTTTCATTTTAATAGGTTCAATGACTTTGGTAAGGATGGTGGACCAGCTGCCCAAGCCTTGGAACCAAAATTTCATGCCTTTTCAAATCATGTCTCAACTCACGCTGGGATTAAGTTGCCTAAAATTGAAGTGAGAATGCATTTACATCTATCAAGCTGAAGTTAAGATGATAGTTGGTTTTTCATTATGGACAAATCCTTATCTTTGCTACTGTTCCCACCAGGTTAAAGATTTAATCTCTGTTTCAATTTTCCTGAAAGGAGTTGGGGGTCCTTTGTTTATCTTTGGCAACTCCCTGGGAGCTTATCTTCTGGTCTGTTGCCTGTTTAACTCATCACCATAACTAATCGATTGGAAGACAAAACCGTGCTCTGATTTTATTTTTTTTTGGGGCAGCTTTTGCATCAAGCAATTTTTACTCCCTTGTTATGTGACTTCTACAACTACGACGTTGAGACAAAAGAATTTACTGAGCATTTCTCAAGTTTACCCAGGTTGGTATCTCAATTTATAACTTGCAATTCTGATCAATGATAACAACTGGTTTTTGTCTATGTTTTCTTATGTTATTTATAAAATGCATTGGAATATTTGCGATGAATAGCTTTTTGCATTGACATGGAAAATGTTTGGCTATAATGGCCTTTATCTAAATTATGAGAGTGAAAATGAAAGATTCACTTGAATGCTATATGTTTTCTAACGGTGAAACGTCATGGGAAATTCAAAAGTTGCATTGAAGGGTTGTCCGTTGATTTTTCTAGAGAAGTTGATAAACTGGCACTGACTCAGTTGAATTAACAACGTTGTTGCATTTGCAGAGTTTAGCATTGTTTGGGGCATTGCTCTTCTATATAGGGATGAGGAATTCAATGCCTAGGCGGCAGCTGAGGAAGAAGGCTCCTAAAGATAAGACTGTTTGAATTAGTTCCTGCCTGAATAGTTTCCTTGTGTCCCAAGACTCAAGTTTTAGTGCCCAAAAGGCCAAAAGAAAAGGGAGGGAAAAAAACTGGGGAATTACTGAACTGAGAAACAATTTTACCACTTCTGTTTCCTCTGTGTATTTTTTTTGTTTTGTCAAATCATAGTGTTCCTTTTATTGATGGTTGTGCATGTATTCTTACCAGCCTTAACTTTCAGGTCCGTTATGTATCTCCCGTTTTATAAATTCCGTGGCATATTGCCTGCCCATCATCACTACATTAATGCATGAATCATTTTGCTAGTTTTAGAGTCTCAAGGTTATGAAACGTTCCTACGTGTGCATCTTTCACCATTAGACCAATGACATTAAGAATTTCAAGATGCACTGATCAATATTTAACGAAAAATCTTCAGTTTCAGTGAAGTTGAGATGAACTCGTTATTGGGTTATATGTTTTCAAAATTTTCAATTCCGTTGTACTTGCTATTTCTAGTTTATGGTCAAATTTGATTTATCTGTTATTAGCTCACGCAACGGAATAGCAGTCTACGAAATATTGATTGGACGACCAAAGTTTGATCCCCATCATCGTTATGATTTGCCTGGTCCAAGTTTCGCATTTCCATCTGATATCCGGTCACGGGGCTCATCAACTTCAAGCCCAGAAAAAACTTCAACAATATACACGGGAGATGGAGTGTGATTATCACATTTAATCCCGTTAGAAAATGACAAATAATCCGATACAATAAATAGTGTGTTTTGTAGAAATAAAAGTATATTTCTTGTTTATTAATTTTGTATGAGAATATTACGATTTTAATAAAACGTTTTTAAATATTAACATATTAAGTTTAATTTTTAAAATAATTATAATTGTTACAAAAATTATTATTTAAAATTAATGATTTTATAATTAAATGATTAAGAATATATTTTTTAAAATTAAGAAAATGAATTAAAATTTTATATAAAATTAAATGATTAAATATATAGTACTCCTCCAGTTCTTAATACAAGATCTAATTGTTAAGTGGATTTTGGTTTTAAATATAAGATTTATTTTTCATATTTATTAATTTTTTTAAATTATTCCGATAGATACTCTCTAAAAAATAATCAAGTAGAAGAAGAAGAGGAAATATTAAAAAAGATGATTATGACATTTTAAAAAAATATATTATATTTCTTATAATTAATTAACTTATCTAATTTTTTTAATCTAATCAAATTAATTGAATAGTTTTTATATTAAGTACTACCTTTGATTCTAATTATAAAAGCTAGTTGATTAATTTGAGAAAATTAAAAAAAAAATTAAGTTAATCATTTGTAATAAATATGTGTTGTTTTTCCTATAATATCCTTACTAATCAAGTGTGTAGGCTAGAACTATCATTACTAGAAGGACTATCTTAAAAAAATATAAATATAAGAGATAAAACAAATTAAAATTTTATAAAATAAAAATAAACGAGATTTTATATCAAGCGCGGAGGTAGCATTTTGTCAAGGCAAGACCGATATACAAGGCACTTTCCCAGTGCGTCAAGTCGTCAACGCGAGCGTGGACCCCACTAGCCTGGCGTAATGCCAGATAATTATAGCGGCGCATGAGCGGGACAAATTACAACGTGTGGCCCATGATGTGCTGGCAATTTCAGTTTCGGCCTCGGTTTCTGATCTGCGCAATTCTTTCTTTCACAAATTTCTCTCCCCATCGGGTGTTTGGGATTTGAAGTCAAATGGATAAGGAAGGTGAACTATTTTATCATGCGTAGTTGCATTTGTGGAATTTAATTCCGGCGGTGATGAGGGCGTATGCTTTTTTTTCCTCAAAAAAATACTCCTCCGATCTTTAAATATAAAACTTATTTAATTAATTCAATTAGATTAAAAAAATTAGGTAAGTTAGTTAATTATAAAAAAATACGATATATTTTTCCTAAAATACTACAATCATCTTTCTTAATACCCCTATTCTTTTTCTACCTGATTATGGGTGAGGAAGTATTCATAAGGATAATTTAGAAAAAACTGATAAATATGATAAGTGAGTTTTATATTTAAGACTAAAATTAACTTAATAATTAGGTTTTATATTAAGAACAGGAAAATTATATTTTATCACAATTATATCATTTTTTTCTTAAGACATTAATTTTTTTAATCCTTGTATTTTGATTTAGTTGTAACCTGATCTTTAAAATTTTATTTCCAAATTTTCATAAAATATATGGAGACAGGGCTTAAAATTATAAGGACTCATTTATAAGAGGATGTTTGGAAACTATAAAAAAATGTTTTTTAAAAATATCTTTTCACAAATTGAAATAAATTTTCTTATTTACTTTGGATATTATAAAAGTATTTTTAAACTCATTATTTTGATTCCATCTAAAAATCTTCCAAACCCGGACCGGATCGGAAGGTTGGACCGGTTGGACCGGCAATCGGACAATACAACGGCTCGGCTTCTATACTTAGACCGCTTGAGGAGTTGGATCGTTTTAAACCGTTCTGAGCCGCCTGTTGAGCCGGGAATCGGAGTTAAGCCGCGACCCGGAGCGGTTTTCAGAGAACCGTCCGGCTGGGAAAAAGAAAGAGAAAGGAGAAGGGAAAAAAGAAAGAAAGAAGAGAAACATAGAAAAATCTAAAGGGGAAAAAAGTGGCTTCTTGATTTTTCTCATTTACCTGATACAGATCAATCGCATGAGATGGATAAAGGATGAAACTGAGGAGGAAAGAAGCAAGCTTGGAGTGTTTTTCTTTTCTTGCCGTCGACCCCAGAGGAAGGCAGTGAACTCGACACAGGGACTCCTTGACGCATCTGAAGAATTTGCTTGAAAAGAAAGGAAGAGTAAAAAGAAATAATAAAAGACTGTTCCCCTATCAGTTCGATACACAAATGCCAGGATTGGGGAAGATGAAAAGTTGTGCATCACGTTTTTCAATACTCATTACTGTACCTGGTTCAGTCTCTAGGATTTTTTTTTTTGAAAAAAACTTGCTAAGCCCATTTTGAAATTTGAAGGTTATCCTTAGGCATGCATCTCCGATCTTTATTTTACTGTAATTAATTGTTTTAAAATCTATATTTTATATTATTTTTATTCAAAATAATTAGCATAAAATCAGACATATATTAGTGTAAGGGAAAATGACAATAAAATACCATTTGAATTTCAAAAAGACAAATAAGGGACTTGAATAAGCAAAATGACAAATAGGGCACTGGGTATCAATCTGGAATTTTGATTTTTGATCTCAAAACATGTTGCAAAACCCATTGACAAAGTAGTAACTCTCATTATGAAAGTTATAAATCCCACTATGTGTTTTGTAAAATTCAGCGTGGAATTGTATTGTTTTTTACAAAAAAGTTGCCTAACCCCTCAAAACAAGTTGCAAAAGCCATTGGCCAAGTAGTAATTCTCATTATGAAAGTTGTAAATCCCACTATGTGTTTGTAAAATTAGGCAAAACTTGCTCGGCCCTTCAAAACAGGTTGCAAAACCCATTGACGAAGTAGTAACTCTCACTATGAAAGTTGTAAATCCCACTATGTGTTTTGTAAAATTCAAAATCAAAATCCCATATTGGTACCTGATGCCTTCTTTGTCATTTTGCTTATTCAGGTCCCTTATTTGTCTTTTTGGAATTCAGAAGGTATTTTATTGTCATTTTCCCTTAGTGTAATTACTGTAATTAACACTGTCATCTTTTATTTTATTTATGATAATTAATATAAAATTAAACATGTAGTGTGTTTAGCATATTATTACTTTCAATCAATATTTCCAAGTTAAAAAAAATAATCTTCCCTGTTGCAGCCCAAAAAATTTGTCACTAATTTTAAATAAAAAACTGAATAAATGAAATTTAAATATTAAATGAGTTAATGGAGCCAAAAACCTTCATTGAAAAAATGTATAAAAATTTTAAAATAGCCACAGCTCATTAGATTAAAATAAAGCCAAGGTTGAACTTGTTAACTTTTTAATAAATTTGACTAATTATGTTAATATTATTATACATGTATAAAATATTATTTTTAATTTAATTATTATATTACCGGTTTGACCAGACGGTTCAACCGATTCAACCGTTTGAACCATGACCCGCTAGCTTTATCGGCTTGACATCCGGTCCGGCTTTTAAAACACTCCTTCTAAGTCAAAATTTATTAGCTGAATTACAGTTGAATCAAGATCGTAGAGATTGTGTATCCCATTAAAATGTAGAGCTATTTTGAAGCGTGGCGGCGTCAGGGAAAGACGCATCACACAGTGCTTTGGCCCCTTCAGCCTCAAAGTCGCCGTCCTCTCTCACATACACTCTCTCTCTCTCTCTCTCTCGCACAAACTTTCTTGTACTCAAGATCTGTTGCAAGGGAGATAATTGAAGTGAGATGTACTGAGTATACCTCTGGAATTTCAGGTGCGTCTCTAATTTGCCTCCTCATCTTGTTGTTTTTCTTCTCTACTTTACTCGTTTTGGTTTCTCTTCAAAAGGGGTTTTTGCTGTTTGGCCTATACTTACAATTTTCTGATCTCAAAAGCAAGAAGGTCCTCTGTTTATACCATGCCCAACTTCTCCTTCTGCTTTAACTTCTTCGATTATGAGTTCTCCAAGCAACAAGATGAGTTCTTCAAGCATGACAACTCAAGATGATGGAGATTGGATAGCTATTCATTTTCGTTTGGCTATGTAACAAAAATCCACTTATTGGTTAATTTGGTAATGCGGGGAGAGATTTTTTTCTTTTGGTAAAATAAATTATTTATGATGAAAGAAAGAACTCTTCTTTCATGGAAGAAAACTAAAACAATTTTGCGAGTCTTTGCAATACTTGTCAAATGAAAAATGTTGTCAAGCCACAAAAAAAAAAAGAGTTTAAAATAACTAGCAGTATTGGTTTTGTTGAAATTAGCATGACTATTACACTATGTTTTAAGAACTAAAAGTACCTGCAGATATAAACAAAAACTTGTTTGATTCATTCATGCTGTATATTATATCTAAGGCACTAGTATAAAGAGAAGCAAAATGGGGATCACACGGAAGTCAGAATCTGAGGACCAAATTGAGCGCAAAGCATTTGATGACACAAAAGCTGGCGTCAAGGGGCTCGTTGATGCCGGAGTCACCAAGATTCCTCCTTTGTTCCGTCATCCTCTTGATCATTCTGAACAACCTTCGAATTTGGGAGACACGAAGCATGTTATTCCTGTTATAGACCTCACGGATGGTGATAAAGTGCCCAGCAAGCGCCAAGAAATTGTTACCAGAGTTAGGGAAGCTTCTGAGACGTGGGGTTTCTTTCAGGTGGTCAACCATGGTATTCCTCTGCATGTTCTTGATGAGATTATAAATGGAGTTCGAATGTTTCATGAGCAAGACTTGGACGTCAAAAAGGAACTATACACACGTGATCTAATGAAACCATTTTTGTATAATAGCAACTTTGATCTTTACAGTTCACCAGCTCTGAATTGGAGAGATACTTTTCGATGTTACATTGCTCCTAATCCTCCAAAACCAGAAGAGCTGCCAGAAGTATGCAGGTATGTGCATCAGCTTTAACTACATATTACCTCGACTCAAACTAGATCTTTTATTTATGACCGGGCAAGGTAGTATGTTGCTGTCTACAATACCTCAACTATATATGCATGAGCCTCTTAACCAGTTCTGAAGCATTATAGATAACAAGATATATATAATTGAAGATTATGAGATTTAGTCACTTTTCTTTTTTCGTTTGTTTCTTGCATCAACCTGCAGAGACATACTATTAGAATACGGGGAATACGTAATGAAATTGGGGACATTGCTATTTGAGTTTTTATCAGAAGCTCTTGGTCTGCACCCCAACCATTTGAAAGACATTGGTTGTGCCGAAGGACTTGCCACTTTTGGCCATTACTATCCTGCTTGTCCTGAACCAAACTCAACTCTGGGAACCTCCAAACACTCTGATAGTGATTTTCTCACAGTACTTCTCCAGGACCATGTTGGCGGCCTTCAGATTCTTTATCAGGACACATGGGTTGATATTCCGCCTGTTCCTGGAGCTCTAGTGGTTAACCTCGGTGATCTTTTGCAGGCAATCTCTCCCCCCCTCTCTCTCACGTTTCTTTGTTTCTTCTCGCAACTTCCGTCATGGACATCGAGCTATAGAAAATATTCTAGTTGCTTAATATTCTTGTGAAGTCAATTAGAAGGAAACCATGCTAGTTTTTACTCTTTTTCTTCTGGGCTCAAGTGGCAATGCATTAGAGTAGCAAAATGGGTATGATATTTGAAATTATGCGTGACAAATGTTGGTGATGGATAGTTTCTTTCTGTTGCAGCTGATAACAAATGACAGATTCAAGAGTGCAGAACATAGAGTATTGGCTAATCTCAAGGGTCCAAGAATATCTGTTGCTAGCTTTTTTAGGGAGAATTCGAAGTCATCACCAAGGTCATATGGACCCTTAAAGGAGCTATTATCTGAAGATAACCCTCCAAAATACAGAGAAACCACTGTTGCAGAGTATGTAAACTTTTACTATGCGAAAGGGCTAGATGGGACCTCAGCTCTGTCACATTTCGAGATTTAAGTCTTTTTTTTTTTTAAAGTCATTTAAACAGATAAAATTAGTGTACCAAATAAAATAAACTATGAAAGGGAAAAAAAAAAAAAAACTGTTGAACTTGGTAAGCTGGTGGCTTTGTTACTTATTAAATACATCTCTGTCTCTGTGAGCACGCGCGCGTGTGAAGTGGCAAAGGAAATAATAACGAAACCCTCCTATTTTTCTGGTTTTAAATATAAGACCCTTGCATTTTGGCATTTTGCCATATAGCAATTTTATGCCCATATAAGCTACTTCTAGTCTCTTGAATATTTACAAGATCAACTACTAGATTTTGTTTGAAGGCCACTCCAATATTTATATACTACTCCGGTCCTAAATACAAGACATTTATACACATGTGAGATGGTTTTGGTTTTTGCATTAGGTGTTCTGGTTGAAGTCTTGCGTTGCAAACTACTTGGTCAAACAAATGTACACAATTGAAGGGTTAATTAAAATCATTAAAATATGCTTTTAGGTTTGCGTAATATTCATAATCAATAGGAGATTGTTATAACACGAGGGAAATTTTAAGCTCACGGTAAATTGCTGGTAGGCTATAACTATTTGAAACAACTCTTGAGAAACTAGTACATAAATTGCTTCTCTTGTATTAAGAATGTCAGAAGAATTATGAGTATATTATCAATTATCATGAAAGAATGTTTGTAATTTCCAATAAATTGAGAATCGCTTTCAGAAAGACAAAAATTGATGATTCATGTGCGTCGAAGCCTCTCTCCATTTTTTTGGGGCCAAACCTTTCTCCATTATTCATTATTTATTATTTTAACAATAATATTATATGACTGGGCTTTGGATGATATTTGTGCGATTCATAATGAAATGAACATGGAAACTTCCAAATTCGTATGCCTAACATATTCCCCACGTTGCTCACAAATTGACCAATGCTACGCTACCTCCACGAGCGGACCCCGGACCTCAAAGCTTCCCTGGGTGAACAAAATGCTTTGTTAAGTTTCTAAGACTCATTTTATAATGTAATTTATATTATAAAATAGTTTTAAACCAGATAAGTATAATATTTTAGTTATTTGTTTTTTTCTAACACATAAAAAGCGAAAAAATTGGAGTTAAATTTTTTATTAAAAAATTAATTGGCCTTGCATTGTTGAAAAATGAACAAGGAAGGAGAGAGAAATTTTTTTTTAATCAAGGGGTCGGGTGGCACCTTGGCTGCCATCACTGGTGGAGAATTGCCGCTGAGAAGATGATGAGATGGAGGGAGAGAGTTTGAGAAGCGACCCTCGTCGCCCGAGCAGCGAATGGGAATGATATACCTATTTTTCTTTCTTTCTTTTTTATTTGTTTATTGATTTTATTTCTTTTTATTTAAGTTAAGTTGCATATGACACTTTAAAGTATTTTTTCAGTAACATCTAATATCATAAATTAATTAATTATAGTGCATTTAGAGTATTTTTTCAGTTAGTGAGTATTAGTAGAAAAATACTTCAAGATACTAAATGGCTAATAGTGTTGTTGCATAAATTTCAGAGTATTTTCTCAATCAATGAGTGCAGCTCCAAAAATACCTTTAGGTATTGGGTGTGATAAAAATTATTCTTCAAGTCCTTAATATAGAACTTAATTATTAAGTTAGTTTTGGTCGTACATATAAGACCCATTTCTTATATTTATTAATTTTCTCTAAATTACTCCTATGGATACTCCCTTAATCATAATCAAGTAGAAGAGGGAGATGGGGTATTAAAAAAGATGATTAAGATGTTTTAGGAAAAACGTGTCACATTTCTTATAATTAACTAACTTACCTAACTTCCTTAATCTAATCAAGTTAGTTAAATGGGTTTTATATTAAGAATCGGAAGAGTAATTAATTTGAGATATAGTTATTACTGAAATTTCAAGACAGCTAAATGAAAAAAAATACAATAAAATGAGGAGGCTGACATGTAAACTATCATACCTAAGGCACTTTTTTTTTTTCAAACTAGAAATTAATAAAACGAGTAGGCTGACATTTAAATTGAAATTATATGAGGTGGAGCTTTCTGTTGGAAAGAGTACTCAAGAATTTCTCTCAGAAAAGATGAATCGTTTTTGACTTCTTGGTGGTTAAATGGAGAGCACACTACTGAGTTATCCTTTCGCCTTGTATATTTGACGACCAAACATCATTTCCAACAAGAACATTCTGTTTATTCCGTATTTTCGAGTTTGACCCTTAACTCAGGCTTTCATCGATCTCTTCACAACTCTCCACCGTACGTTTCACATACCACCATACGTTTCACATATCTCTTTCTCTCACAAACTTCAACGCTCCACCATACGTTTCACATATCTCTTTCTCTCACAAACTTCCTTTCTTTTCTTCATGATCTGTTGTGGTCAAGGAAGATAAGTGAAGTGAAGTCTACTGACTACAACCGCTGGAACTTCAGGTGCGTCTCCAATCTCCCCTCTCATCTTTTTGTTTTTCTCCGATACTCTGCTGCTGTTGGTGTCTCTTCAAAAGGCTCACCTATAATTTCAAGTTTCTGGGCTCAAAACAAGAAGGTTCTCTGTTTGTCCTCGTTTTTATTTTATAAAATTTTAGAACAAGTTCAAATCTCTTTATAAGTAGAGATTGAAGTGTTCAATTAAATTGTACGACAAAATAAATTATTTATGATGAATAATAGAAATAATTCTTTGTTCACGGAAGAAAACAACAATTTTGGGAGTCTTTCTAATACTGATCAGATAAAAAATTTTATCAAGAGCCAAAAGAGAAAAGAGTTCAGAACAATCACTCAGCAGTATTAGTTTGGTTGAAATTAACATGACCAAATTGTAATGTACATTTGAAGAACTAAAAGCACCTATAGATATAAACAAAAACTAGCTTGCTTCATTGATACTGTATCTTGCATCTGAGGCAGGAACTTGTATAAAGAGAAGCAAAATGGGAATCTCACGGAAGTCAGAATCTGTTGACCAAATTGAGCGCAGAGCATTTGATGACACAAAAGCTGGCGTCAAGGGGCTCGTTGATGCAGGAGTCACCAAGATTCCTCCTTTGTTTCATCATCCTCTTGATCAATCTGAACAACCTTCGAAGTTGGGAGACACGAAGCACGTTATTCCTGTTTTAGACCTCACCGATGCTGATAAAGGGCCCAGCGAGCGCCAAGAAATAGTTGAAAGAGTTAGGGAAGCTTCTGAGACGTGGGGCTTCTTTCAGGTGGTCAATCATGGTATTCCTCTGCATGTTCTCGATGAGATTATAGATGGAGTGCGAAGGTTTCATGAGCAAGATTTGGAGGTCAAAAAGGAACTATACACGCGTGATCAAAAGAAACCTTTTGTGTATAATAGCAACTTTGATCTTTACAGTTCACCAGCTTTGAATTGGAGGGATACTTTTCTGTATTGCATTGCTCCTAATCCTCCAAAACCAGAAGAGTTGCCGGAAATATGCAGGTATTTTCATTGGATTTTGCCAAATTAGAGCATATATGATTGAAGAATTCTAGTTTGCAGCATACATGGTTGAAGCTTAAAATATGGGATTTGTTTCTTGCATCTTCTTGCAGAGATATATTACTAGAATATGGAAAACACATTATGAAATTGGGAACATTGTTGTTTGAGTTATTATCAGAAGCTCTCGGCCTAAACCCAAATCACTTGAAAGACTTGGGCTGCGCTGAGGGGCTTTTAGGTCTTGGCCATTACTACCCCGCTTGTCCTGAACCAGACCTCACGTTGGGAACCACTAAGCACTCCGATAATGACTTTCTCACAGTGCTTCTTCAAGACCGCATAGGTGGCCTTCAGGTTCTTTACGAGAACACATGGATTGATATCGCACCAGTACCTGGAGCTCTAGTAGTTAACATTGGTGACCTTTTGCAGGCAAGCTTTCTCTTCTTTTTCATGCGTTTCTGTGTTTTTCTTGCAACTTGATATTTGAATTCACCCATGACATGTGTTGGTAAGGGATAGTTTTCTTCAAGTGCAGCTTATAACAAATGACAAGTTTAAGAGTGTAGAACACAGAGTATTGGCCAATCTTGAGGGTCCAAGAATATCTGTGGCTAGCTTTTTTAGAGATGGTTTGAAGGCATCAACAAAGCCACTTGGACCTATGAAGGAACTGTTATCCGAAGATAACCCTCCGAAATATAGGGAAACCACTGTGGCAGAGTACGTAGCATACTTCCAAGCAAAAGGATTGGATGGGACTTCTGCTCTTCTTCATTTCAGGATTTGAGTTTTGGAATGCGAATAGATCAAATTGGTATATCATAAATTGATAAATTATTGAACTTAGATAAAAAATAAAAAAAAAGTCGTTGAACTTGATGTTGGTGGCTTTGGTGTTTATTAAGTCAGTATTGATGTTAAGTAATGAGAATGAAAAAATACACGGGGTCATTATCAATGAACAAAGTACAAGAACATTTTTAGGGTTTATCAAATATCTCACTTGAGAGATTAACCAACAATCTAAAACTATTTGGGATTATGGAGGGAGACCCAAGTTATCCTCCCACTCATTGGTGAAGATAACACATCCTAAACTCTTTACAACATCGCATTAGACCATTTTATATAGAGCCTATTTCAGTTAGCTAATGATATTATTACCCTTTCTAACATGCCCCCTCAAGTTGAACATCTTTTAATTAAAGTGATCAACTTGCCAAACGAAAAAACAGAAGTGGTATACAAATTTAATGTGAAAATATAACGTGATATCTTCTCTCCACTTGTTGGTTCTCCTCTGGTATGCTTCAATCTGCTTGAGGGAATGGTTTTCAGCTACAGTTACTAACTCACTTGTTGAAGTGCCCCCAAGCATTGACTCATGCTCCTTTCAAATTGAACACATGACTTAAGAGGAATTCAACTTGACAACACAAAGCAGGGAGCTAAAGACAATTAAAACTACATTGATTTTAAACTTTGTGAATAAGACTTGCATGGAGACATCATCCTCTTTGACTTTCACCGATATGCAATTCCACCTTGAGTGGAATAGCTTCAGCCATATCGTTTAACATAATGATGGTAATTGTGACAGTATCATTTTCTTCAATTTAGCTTCATGAACTTTCTTCCTAGTTTCTCTTCACACATTCATCTACTCATGTAATTTTCACGACACTCCTCTTTGTGATTGTAGCCATTTAAATCCAGCTAGAAAACCCCACGTTCTGAAAAAATCCATCTATTACAAGACTTTCTGATCATACCTTGTTGTCTCAAAGCTAGCACAGCTAAATCCATCTTCTGCACTTGACATGAATGGTGGAAGCAGCACCACCCATTGTTAATGCATTCATAGTTGAAGTTGCATAGATTATGCTATGGGACGTGGACCATTCTCCTTCATCTCTTCAAGTGATCTTCACTGCTCATGGACCTTTTTTTTTAATTATTAATGACTTGCAACCTTTAACTAGATAAAGGATAGACAATGGTTTGTACAGCTATCCAGTGTCCATATCTACAAGCTTGTATCAGGTAACAAGACAATTAGAGAAACCCAGAAAATCTTCATATTCTAAGTAGATAAAATAGGCATTTGGCATGAAGAATGAAGCAAAGCTGTGACTAACACAAACACAGCAAATTTCTCAAACACCTTTTGCGCAAGAATCGCAAGTGGGCATGACTGCTTTAACGGACTTGCAACATTCATGGCCTTGTTTCTACAGTCCAACCCATAATTGTCCATATATGCATAAACTTGTTGTGATTGAAAGTTGGGCAACAACGAAACAAGAAAACTAGGGCTTCCAAGCGACAGGTTCAGAGACCTTTCAAAACGGTTCAGCTACTTCTTACAACTTTCATCGTGGACATTGAGCTATAGAACATATTCTAGTTGCATAATATTCTTGTCAAGTCAATTAGAAGGAAACCATACTATTTTTTACTCTTTTTCTTCTTGGCTCAAGTGGCAATGCATTAGAGTAGCAAAATAGGTATGATATTTGAAATTATGCGTGACAAATGTTGGTGATGGATAGTTTCTTTCTGTTGCAGCTGATAACAAATGACAGATTCAAGAGTGCAGAACGTAGAGTATTGCCTAATCTCAAGGGTCCAAGAATATCTGTTGCTAGCTTTTTTAGGGAGAATTTGAAGTCATTACCAAGGTCCTATGGACCCTTAAAAGAGCTATTATCTGAAGATAACTCTCCAAAAGATAGAGAAATTACTGCTGCAGAGTATGTAAACTTTTATTGTGCGAAAGGGCTGGTTGGGACCTTTGTCACATTTCGAGATTTAAGTCATTTAAACCGATAAAATCAGTGTATCAAATAAGATAAACTGTGGGGAAAAAAAAAAAACTATTGAACTTGGTAAGCTGGTGGCTTTGTTACTTATTAAATATTTCTTTTGGTTCTCAATATAAGACTCATTTTATAATAAAAATTACATTACAAAATGAGTCTTATATTTAGAACTAAAAGAGTATATATATATATATATATATATATGAAGTGGCAAAGGAAATAATAACGAACCCACAAAATTTAGTAGTTGATCTTGTAAATATTCAAGAGACTAGAAGTAGCTTATATGGGCATAAAAGTGATATATGGCAAAATGCCAAAATGCCTCAATAACTTGATAATATCACATGTGAGATGGTTTTGGTTTTTGCATAAGGAGTTCTGGTTGGAGTCTTATGTTATAAACTCCTTCGTCAAACTAATGTACACAATTGGAGGGTTAATTAAAATCATTAAAAAAATGCTTTTAGGTTTGCGTAATATTCATAGTCACTAGGAGATTGTTATAACGCGAGGAAATTTTAAGCTCACAGTAAATTGCTGGTAACTACTTGAAACAACTCTTGAGAAACTAGTACATAAATTACTTCTCTTTTATTAAGAATGTGTGGAGAATTATGAGTCTATGATTATGAAAGAATGTTTGTACTCCTTCGATTCTTAATATAGAACTTAATTGTTAAACTAATTTTGATCCTAAATATAAGATATATTTATCATATTTACTAATTTTTTTTAAATTACCTCTATAGATACTCTCTCAACCACAATCAAGTAAATGAAGGAGGAAGGATATCAAGAAAGATAATTATGGCGTTTTGAGAAAAACATATTATATTTCTTATAATTAACTAACTTACCTAACTTCTTTAATCTAATCAAATTAGTTTAAAAGATTTTATATTAAGAATCAGATGAGTAAGTTCCAATAAATTGAGAATCGCTTTCAGAAAAACAAAAATTGATGATTCATGTGCGACGAAGCCTTTCTCCGTTTTTTTGGGGCCAAGCCCTTCTCCATTATTCATTATTTATTATTTTAACAATAATATTATATGACTGGGCTTTGGATGATATTTGAGCGATTCATAATGAAATGAACATGGAAACTTCCAAATTCGTATGCCTAACATATTCCCCACGTTGCTCACAAATTGACCAACATTAGCTACCTGGATGAGTGGACCTCAAAGCTTCCCTGGATGAACAAAATGCTTTGTTAAGTTCTCTAATATATTAGACTCATTTTATAATATAATTTATATTATAAAATAGTCTTAAACCAGAGAAATATACTATTTTAGTTACTTATTTTTTCTACCACATAAAAAAGGGGAAATAAATTGGGAATAAATTTCTTATTACAAAATTAATTGGCCTTGCATTGTTGAAGAATTAACAAGGAAGGAGAGGAAAAAAAAAATCTATCCATGGTTCAGGTGGCACGTGGCTGCCATCACTGGTAGAGAATTGCCGCTAAGAAGATGAGGAGATGAAGGGAGGGAGAGTTTGAGAAGCAACGACCATCCCCCGAGCAGCGAATGGGAATGAAATGCCTACCTTTCTTTTTTTTTTAATTAATTTTATTTCTTTTTATTTATGTTCAGTTGTATATGACACTTTAAAGCATTTTTTAAGTAACATCTAATATCATAAATTAATTAATTACAGTAGTAGGCTGACAAGTAAATTGAAATTATATGAGATGGAGCTTTCTGTTGGACAGAGCACTCAAGAATTTCTCTTGGAAAAGACGGATAGTTTTTGACTTTTTGGTAGTTTAAAGAGCACACACTGCTGAGTTATCCTTTCGATCGCCTTGTATATTTGACCAACAAGAAGATTTTGTTTATTCCGTATTTTCGAGCTTTATGCTTAATTCAGGCTTTCATCGATCTCTTCACAACGCTCCGCCGTACGTTTCACATATCTCTCTCTCACAAACTTCCTTTCTTTTCTTCATGATCTGCTGTGGTCAAGGAAGATAAGTGAAGTGAAGTCTACTGACTACAACCGCTGGAATTTCAGGTGCGTCTCCAATCTCCCCTCTCATCTTTTTTGTTTTTCTCCGATACTCTGCTGCTGTTGGTGTCTCTTCAAAAGGCTCACCTATAATTTCAAGTTTCTGGGCTCAAAACAAGAAGGTTCTCTGTTTGTCCTCGTTTTTATTTTATAAAATTTTAGAACAAGTTCAGAATCTCTCTATAAGTAGACATTGAAGTGTTCAATTAAACTGTATGACAGAATAAATTATTTATGGTGAATAATATAAATAACTCTTTGTTCGTGGAAGAAAACAACGACAATTTTGGGAGTCTTTCTAATACTGATCAGATAAAAAAATTTATTGAGAGCCAAAAGAGAAAAGAGTCCAGAACAATCACTCAGCAGTATTAGTTTGGTTGAAATTAACATGACTAAATTGTAACGTACAATTGAAGAATTAAAAGTGCCTATAGATATAAACAAAAACAGAAAAACTAGCTTGCTTCATTGATGCTGTATCTTGTATCTGAGGCAGGAACTTGTATAAAGAGAAGGAAAATGGGAATCTCGCGGAAGTCAGAATCTGAGGACCAAATTGAGCGCAGAGCATTTGATGACACAAAAGCTGGCGTCAAGGGGCTCGTTGATGCGGGAGTCACCAAGATTCCTCCTTTGTTCCGTCATCCTCTTGATCAATCTGAACAACCTTCGAATTTGGGAGACACGAAGCATGTTATTCCTGTTTTAGACCTCACCGATGCTGATAAAGGGCCCAGCAAGCGCCAAGAAATAGTTGAAAGAGTTAGGGAAGCTTCTGAGACGTGGGGCTTCTTTCAGGTGGTCAATCATGGTATTCCTCTGCACGTTCTCGATGAGATTATAGATGGAGTGCGAAGGTTTCATGAGCAAGATCTGGAGGTCAAAAAGAAAATATACACACGAGATCAAATGAAACCTTTTGTGTATAATAGCAACTTTGATCTTTACAGTTCCCCAGCTTTGAACTGGAGGGATACTTTTATGTATTACATCGCTCCTAATCCTCCAAAACCAGAAGACTTGCCAGACATATGCAGGTATGTTTTCATTGCTTTTAGGCAAACTAGGTCATGTATAATTGAAGAATTATAGTTTGCAACATACATAGTTGAAGCTTAAAATATGGGATTTGAAGTCTTCCCTTTAAATTTTTGGTTTATTTCTTGCATCTTCTTGCAGAGATATATTACTAGAATACGGAAAACACATTATGAACTTGGGAACGTTGTTGTTTGAGTTATTGTCAGAAGCTCTCGGCCTAAACCCAAATCACTTGAAAGACATGGGCTGCGCTGAGGGGCTTATAGCTCTTGGCCATTACTACCCTGCTTGTCCTGAGCCAGACCTCACTTTGGGAACCACTAAGCATTCCGATAATGACTTTCTCACAGTGCTTCTTCAAGACCGCATAGGTGGCCTTCAGGTTCTTTACGAGAACACATGGATTGATATCCCACCAGTTCCTGGAGCTCTAGTAGTTAACATTGGTGACCTTTTGCAGGCAAGCTTTCTCTTCTTTTTCAAGCGTTTCTGTGTTTT
The DNA here is from genome assembly GCF_004799145.2 of Neltuma alba. Lineage (NCBI taxonomy): Eukaryota > Viridiplantae > Streptophyta > Magnoliopsida > Fabales > Fabaceae > Neltuma > Neltuma alba. The sequence continues at coordinate 35,505 of NW_021637647.1, read as the reverse complement.
TCTTGCAACTTGATATTTGAATTAACCCATGACGTGTTGGTAAGGGATAGTTTTCTTCAAGCGCAGCTTATAACAAATGACAAGTTCAAGAGTGTAGAACACAGAGTATTGGCCAATCTTGAGGGTCCGAGAATATCTGTAGCTGGCTTTTTTAGCGAGGGTTTGAAGGCATCAGCAAAGCCATTTGGACCTATGAAGGAACTGTTATCCGAAGATAACCCTCCAAATATAGAGAAACCACTGTGGCAGAGTACGCAGCTTACTTCAACGCAAAAGGATTGGATGGGACTTCGGCTCTTCTTCATTTCAGGATTTGAGTTCTGAAATGCAAAAAGATCAAATTGGTGTATCATAAATTAATAAATTATTGAACTTAGATAAGAAAAAAGAAAAGCTGTTGAACTTGATGTTGGTGGCTTTTGTGTTTATTAAGTCAGTATTGAGATTTCTTTAAAATTAGTTAAAGCGAAGAGCCCCTCCCCTATTCTCATTTTCCTACGGATCTTCCTCTGAAGTCAATTAGAAGGAAGCCATGCCATTTTTTGACTTTTTTTTTACCCCTTGGCATCAATGAATCAGAGACTTAGAATAGCAAAACAAACGATTGAACTTGGTATTTGGCCAAAACAAAAATAAAACCATTGAATTTGATTAGGTTGTGGCTTTATTATTCATTAAATAAATGTAGGAAGTAGCAAAGGAAATAATAACAAACCCCTCCTATATGAACGTTGAAGTGGCCTTTAAACAAAATTTAGGAATTGATCTCGTAAATATTTAAGAGATTAGAAGTAGCATAATGGGCATAAAAGTTCCATATAGCAAAATGCCACAACGTCTCCATAACTTGATAACAACACATGTGAGATGCTTTTGGTTTTTGCATAAAGAGCTGTGGTTGAAGTCTTGTGATGCAAATCACTTTATCAAACCTTTAAAGCATATACTCAATTGAAGAAAATCATTGAAAGATGCCTTTTGGTACGCGCGATAATACAAAGGAGTAACAGGACGTTGTTAGTTATTTTTACGACACACACAGAAATTTTAATCGCACACTAAATAGATTGGCCAAGGAGTTGTGTGTTTTAGAAATGTTAAATTAATATTCACGTAGGTTATAACTATTTTAAAACAACACTCGAGAAACGAGTGTATAAATCTCTTCTCTTGTATAAGAATGTCAAAAAAATTATAAGTATTTTCTAAAAAAGATTTGATCATGTAATCGAATATTAAATATATAAATTAATGTGTAAATTTTCTCCTTGCATTCGTATACTGAAAGAGAAATTACTTTTTTGGATGTGTAAAAATACTGGAATTAAGCGAGTGCGATAAATACATATATGTTTTATTTTGAAAAAGTATTTTATCACAGTCAAGTAGTCAGCTATATATTTCTTATTTTGAAGCGTGGCAGGCCAAGGGAAAAACACGAAATTAATGCTTTGCCCCAAAGTCTCAGCTACCATTTTACCACAAACTTTCAGGCGCGTCTTGTCTAATCTGCCCTCTCATCTTTTCGTCTCTCTCCTTTACTTCACTGCTTTTGGCTTCTCTTCAAAATGGCTTTTGCTATTTAACCTCACCTGTACTTTCAAGTTTCTGGGCTCAAATACGAGAAGGTCCTCTGTTTATATCGTGCCCAACCTTTTCTTCTGTTTCAGTCTGAGGAAAATGGGAATCACACGGCAGTCGGAATCTGAGGACCAAATTGAGCGCAAAGCATTTGATGACACAAAAGCTGGCGTCAAGGGGCTCGTTGATGCAGGAGTCACCAAGATTCCTCCTTTGTTCCATCATCCTCTTGATCATTCTGAACAACCTTCGAATTTGGGAGACAACAAGCATGTTATTCCTGTTTTAGACCTCACCGATGCTGATAAAGGGCCCAGCAAGCGCCAAGAAATAGTTGAAAGAGTTAGGGAAGCTTCTGAGACGTGGGGCTTCTTTCAGGTGGTCAATCATGGTATTCCTCTGCATGTTCTTGATGACATTATAGCTGGAGTACGAAGGTTTCATGAGCAAGATCTGGAGGTCAAAAAGAAAATATACACACGAGATCAAATGAAACCTTTTGTGTATAATAGCAACTTTGATCTTTACAGTTCACCAGCTTTGAACTGGAGGGATACTATGTATAACATCGCTCCTGATCCTCCAAAACCAGAAGACTTGCCAGACATATGCAGGTATGTTTTCATTGCTTTTAGGCAAACTAGGTCATACATAATTGAATTCTAGTTCACAACAAATATAGTTGAAGTTTAAAATGTGAGATTTGAAGTATCTAGCTTTTGGTTTACTTCTTGCATCCAATTGCAGAGATATATTACTGGAATACGGAAAGCACATGATGAAATTGGGAATATTGTTGTTTGAGTTATTATCAGAAGCTCTTGGTCTAAACCCGAATCATTTGAGAGACATGGGTTGTGCTGAGGGGCTTTAAGGTTTGGCCATTACTACCCCGCTTGTCCTGAACCAGACCTCACTTTGGGAACCACGAAGCACTCTGATAGTGACTTTCTCACAGTACTTCTCCATGACCACATAGGTGGCCTTCAGGTTCTTTACGAGAACACATGGATTGATATTCCACCGGCTCCTGGAGCTTTAGTTGTTAACATTGGTGACCTTCTGCAGGCAAGCTTTCTCTTCTTTTTCATGCGCTTCTGTTTTTTCTTGCAACTCTTATTTGTTAGAGGGTAGAAGAAAGGTAATGTGATATTTGAATTCACACATGACGTGTTGGTAATGAATAGTTTTCTTCTAGTGCAGCTTATAACAAATGACAAATTCAAGAGTGTCGAACACAGAGTATTGGCCAATATCAAGGGTCCAAGAATATCTATTGCTAGCTTTTTTAGAGATGGTTTGAAGGCATCACCAAAGCTATTTGGACCCATAGAGGAACTGATATCTGAAGATAACCCTCCAAAATATAGTGAAACAAGTGTTGCAGGATATGTAGCTTACTACAATGCAAAAGGGCTGGATGGGACTTCTGCTCTTCTTCATTTCAGGATTTGAGTTCCAAAATGCAACTGGATCAAATTGGCGTATTATGAATAAATAAATTGTTGAGCTTGGTATTATATCAGGGGGGGGAAAAAAGGAAAATCCGTTGAGTCTGTTAAATCGGTGGCTTTGGTATTTATTAATAAGTCAGTATTGGGATTGCCTTAAATTAGTTAAAACGAGGAGTCCTTCCCTGTTTTCATTTTTCTATTGGGGACGTATTTGGATGGAAACCAAACTATGGTTTTAAAATTGTTTTTACGGTTTATGAAATAAATAAATGAAAGAATTTGTCTCATTTTGCGGAAAAGTATTTCTGAAAAGTATTTTTGAGGGTTGTCAAACACCTCTTGATTTTCCCTCTTAGAGATAGAGAGAGAGAGAGAGGAAATGTCGGTGGCACGAATTGTATATATTTTGAAATGATACGAGCACATTAATATATAATAAGTACAAGGAACAAGACTAATAAATCTTAATACAAAATAGTAAGAAACGCAAAGATAAATGCAAATCTATATCTAGAAAGATATCAAATCATATCAACAAAAAATACAAAATCAGATTGAACATTAAATTAGTTGAGGTGGTAATTTAAATGTCAATAGATTGGATTAGGATTAACTCAAAATTAACCGAGTCATATTAAAATAATATAGTTTAATTAAAAATAACAAAATACAACAATATTAATAGTCACTAATAACAAAATAGAAAAAAATATTATATTAGTTTGATTGTAACAATAATAGAATACAATGATATTGAGAATGTTCATCTTTACTGTTCTTCAATAACTAAAATAATAATCATTATATCAAAATCATCATTAAAATTCATTTAAATTTATAATGACTGAGATATTACGAATTGAATAAAAAAAATAGAACCAAGAATAATATAATCATTCAAACCGGTTCACACCATATTATTAAAATTAAGTAATTTATTCAACTATCATAATCTATTCAAATTAATTAACTAGTTATAACACTAAAAATGAGAAAAATAAAAAGTTATCTATTTTGCCTCCCACTCCACCATGCCCGTTTTCCATCTTGGCCTTAAATATCCTCATGAATCCTTGTAATCCTATGTGTTAATGTAAAACGAGCATGTCGTGATTTCGCTCTTCCCACTTCTTGAATATGCGATCCAACTTCAATTTACTAATACATGTGCAAACCGTCAAACTCCATATCTTTGACTCTGTGACATCCTATTTTGACAAATTTTTAGCTTACCGTGCAATTGATATGAGAGAATTGGAACGGAAGAGAGAGGACGAAAAATTTTAATAAATTTGATTTAAAAAATTAAAAAAATTAGGATTATAAAATTTTGATAAAAGAAGATGTAAAATAAAAGAGTAAGCAGAATTAATAATGCTAATCAAATTACCAATTTTAATTAAGCATTCCATCCTCATCTCACAACACAGTTATTTTGTTTATAGCGTTAAGCATATATAATTCCCCGGTTTAAATATAAGGCGTTTCCACCTAACACGAGCTTATTAAGAAAAACAAAAAGGTGGTTAATATTTTTTTAAAAAAAATTACCCTTCTTTAAATACATGGGAAATGGACCATAGTGTTAATAAAGAGAGAGAAGTAATTTTAATTTACTCTTATGAGCATTTTAGAAAAATACACTAATAACTTTTAGAAATTCACAAACTACCTCATGTGCCAAATACCATTAAACTTTCCACGACGTGAATTACATCTAAAACGGAGGGAGCATGATATGTGTAACCATGAGACTCACCACAAACAACAAAAAAGCAACATGACGCTTGGGAAGAAAAACAACAAGCGAAGCGTATGAAAATTGCTGTCTTCGGCTAAGTCAGTTTCGCATTTTCGTCACCGACCTTATTTGTTTAAAGTTGTTAATTAATTTGCCCAAAAAACAGAGGATACGATAACTAATATTAATAATATAGATCTTAATTAAAATTAACCGTGTTCATAATATTCACGAAAAATTAGACAGACATATACATTTATTGGAGAAGGGCGGAGAATTTTGTTTGGACTTTCGCCCTCAGTCCCATCCCCCGGCCTCAGCGTCGTCCTCCTCCTCCAGGATTTTCTTGCGAGAATCTGTTGGATTTGTGAGAAAATAAAAATAAAAGGAGCTCTTTAAAATAAAAATAAATGCTATTTTCTTTTTTGGTTCCGCCTTTGCTCTGTGTTACTGCTCACCTCGACCTCTCTCTTCCTCCCTCATCGTTTGTCTCTCTCTAAAATCTCAGAGGTCGGGTTGGCCCTTTGACAAAAGCTCTGGCCTTCGATTTCAGGTTTGTATGCCTAGTGGATCCAAGCGATGCCGTCTGTAATTCCATACTCCGTCATAATTGTTGTCTGGATATTCCTTGGTCTTCCTTTGCGTCATTCGGCGGATTTTGATCAATGGTTTTTCTGGGGATTATTGCCCAAGATCTTGTTCGTTTTTGCCATGGATTGTTTCGGGGTTTATCGTGTTTTTGGATTTCTTTAATTGAGCTTCTTGTGCTGGGAACGTAATCTCGTTATTTTATGGGTTTAATTAGGGGCTGTTTTAATCCATCTGACCGGTTCTGAACTTAATTTCTCATTATTTTACATATCCATTTTAGGGTTTTATTGATACTTTTTCCCCTTCTCGGTGTGGGTTTTTGGTTTTGTTTGGTGAAAATGTAGGGGGTATTTGGTGGGCAGTAATAATCAGGAGCGGCATCAGAACTGAAGTTTTTCACTTTTCCCCTTCAGCTGGAAATGTTGAGTGTTGAGTTTTGATAAATGAGAAGCTAGCCTCCTACTAGGACACATTGGCTCCAAGGAGGGTGCCGGCGTTCTCTTAGGTCCTGATTGTTACAATATCAATATGGGTTTTAAATCTGTTCTGTTTTCTATCATTTGGAACGATATATGCCGACGGCTTTCGAGCCTGTTATGTAAAACTGACAAGAAGTAAGTGGTAAATGACTATCAGTTGACTTTTTATATTTATTATGTTATACGATATTTTGATGCAACTAGGCAATGATGCTGTAAATGTTGGAATGATTCACTATCTTATAAAGCAAAGTGGCGTTTAAGAACTTATTTTGACTATTTGTTTCTGTGCTTACTATCTAGCAGGTGTTACCAGAGAAGTGTTAGTGAAATAGTTTCTGAGCAGGGAATGGCTGGGGTTGTGACTGACGACTCTGGAGCTGGAAAGTCTGTCGATGGAATTTCAAGTGGGCAGGGCTGTCAATCTGGCGAAGCATTGGCGGAATGGAGGTCTTCTGAGCAGGTTGAAAATGGAACTCCATCTACTTCACCCCCGTACTGGGATACTGATGACGATGATGATGGTGGTATATTTCTTTTTCTGTTTATACTTTATCTATATTTGTAATTTGAATTGTTACATTGCAGAAAATGTGTTATTTTGATTCCCGTACTACGAAGTGAGATGGAGAGATGGTAATCAGCGTAATGCAATGTTGTACTAAATGTGGATTTTTCCCCCTAAAAAGCATTTTCATTCAGATGATTTATTATCAGCATTTTATTTTTAATAGATCAGCGATTGTAAGAAGTGAATATATCATGATCTGTAGCTTGGAAAAAGCATGCTATCAATTAATTGTACTATTTTATTATTTATTGCTGCTCATATTGAGAGCCATGGTTAAAAATTTTTGGTTCGTACAAATTTTAGAAATAATTACAGTCCATGACATTGGCAAGCCTCTTCTTTTGGATAAGCTATTTTGGTCTTGGCCAGCCATTTGTGTATCCATTGTGAATGATAGAATTTTTAATCCATTTTGTCATTCAGTCTACCAGCATGGATCCTTAGTTAATTGTCCCAAATCTTATATGTTACATAAAAATTGTAGTTGTTCAAATATCTAGTCTTCTTCTTTACCAGGTCCAAAACCTTCTGAATTATATGGAAAATACACATGGAAGATCGAAAAATTTTCTCAGATTACCAAAAGGGAGCTTCGTAGTAATGCATTTGAGGTTGGCGGCTACAAATGGTATGAAGCTTTAAGATAAAAAAATTATTGGCTTGACATGTATGCATGTTTCCGTGCTTTATTTTCTCTGTTGTTTTTGTAATTTCCATTTAAACTTTTTTCTATATATGTATGCTTTAGCTTCTTTTCTTGAATGTGTAATCTCTTAAGTATGCATTACCCCCCCTCCTCATTAGATGCAGCGTGATTATGTTTGTTTTATGGTAAATTTTGAGACGCATACAATGCACTTCAGGTGAAATTTTACTGTGGAGGCATAGTAATCTTTTTCTCCCTTTATTGGCTGATAAAAATAGTTGGGTTAGTTTAAAAGGCGATGATTTTCTTTTTGTTGGATCATGAAAAGAGTAACCTTTTAATCCCTCTCCTATTCACGGTCCATTTCTCTTTGTTAGCCTTTTTTCATTGTGGCTTTGGCCTTTGATCAATAATGGTTGAGTGATCTTGAACATTCCCAAATATGGGGCTAGGGAATTATAGGCAATTCCAGTACTCTGCAATTTCGAGAGCTCATAGATCATTGAATGTTGGAGGAGCCTATGGCTGTATCATACGCCAATTTTTTTTCTTAGGTTACAATATCATGCACCAATTTGTCATCCTAGTGATAACTTATCTGTCGTCACACCTGTGAAGGTTTTGTCTTATATCATAAATATCACAATAATCAGCATTCATGGGTAGCGTATTTTTCATCTAACTTATTTTTATGATTTTCTGTGATGGTACTTATGATTTGAAACTTATGCACTTGTTAGTTTTCACTTTTTGATTGACCTAACTTTGATATGGTGTGTGGCAGGTACATCTTAATTTATCCACAAGGTTGTGACGTCTGCAATCATCTGTCATTGTTTTTATGTGTAGCTAATCATGACAAACTTCTTCCAGGTTTGATTATTGAACTTTCTAACACTGTATTGGTGATCATTAGCTTCACTTGTTGATCAGATAATGCTTGACCTTTTCTTTTCTGCCTTCTGGGCTTGGTACAGGGTGGAGTCATTTTGCACAATTTACAATAGCTGTGGTGAATAAAGATCCAAAAAAATCAAAATATTCTGGTCTGTTGTTTAATACCTTTTGTAATTCATAATTATTGTAGTGTTCAATTTTTGTATCAGCCCTTTTTAGTAACTTGAACTCGAGTTTTCCAGATACACTGCATCGATTCTGGAAAAAGGAGCATGACTGGGGTTGGAAAAAGTTCATGGAGCTTTCAAAAGTGTATGATGGATTTGTGGACACTTCTGACAATCTGATCATTAAAGCTCAAGTTCAAGTCATCAGGTGTTCTGTGGTGTATTTATGTATAATCTAATTTTTTACTTTTTAATGCATATTGTGTGTTTGTACGGACTATAAACCTGCATGTTTGCCACTGCGAGTGAAGAGGAAGGCAGCTACTTTCTCAATGTGTTTTTTTCTTCCAAAGTAGTTTTTGAGTAAAATTTGTGGGACTGGCATCATGACTCCATGAAATTATTCACTCACTTGATGTCTCATTCGATGTCCTTTAAACTTTTAGGTTCTCTCCACTGTTCTCCTTTACCTGTTACTGAAGATTTGAATCCATGAAACATTCTCTTTTCCAGCTTTCCTACTTGATGCTTGGCCAGCTTGGGGCAGAATGATAGGATAATTCATAGAGATTGACATCTTGTTACCAAGGGAACATATATGAGTTAATGACTCTAATGTTTGAATAATTCATTTCAGATTTAAATCAGTTATGATTTTTATTGTAAAAGTTACTTGTGGCCTTTTGCTTCTTGCGTGATATTTGAGGTGACATGTTTTGGAACAATTACATCATGATGGGCTTAAGCTTTGATTCATGTGTTGCACATCTGTATATTAATTGTTGTGGTAGTAGTTAGGAAAGTGACAAGGAAATAAAGCTAAGAAAATAAAGGAAATCAAATGTTATGGAAAACATCTAATTTGTAGAATTATGGTGAAAAGATGAGATTAAATGGAAAGTTTTCATTCCAGGGAGAAAATCAAGATTTATAGTAATTAGGAGTGAAAACATAATTATTCTCTTGGGTATATTCAGATTTATAACTGATAATGCGATCATCAAAGCAATCCAGAATTTATGCGAAGTCATGAAGGCTGACTAAATGCCTATGACAATTATATAAAACGTCAGTTTATTTTTATGCTGATCTCTTTCTTCTCTTAATAGACTGAGCTTTCATTGCTGCTTGGAACTTTTGGTTCAGATGCTTAATATTTTTTTGTTTGTTTCTGATTCACAGGGAGAAAGCAGACAGGCCTTTTCGTTGCCTTGATTGTCAGTATAGGAGAGAACTTGTTAGGGTATATTTGACAAATGTAGAACAAATTTGCCGTCGTTTTGTGGAAGAGAGAAGAAGCAAGCTTGGGAAGTTGATAGAGGATAAAGCTAGGTGGTCAAGGTACTTTATGCTTACTTTTCAAATTCTAAAGCATGAGGGTATGGAACATGCGATTGTGTATAGTAAGGAGAAATTTTTTTTACTTAGTTATTTTTATACATTAAAACATGATAAATTTGGGCTCTGCACTTAATGGAGCTAAGATTTTGTGCATGTGTAAGCTATGCGTATATTATAGATTGAATTTTGAGTCAGCAGGTTGTAGGCTGTCTCTTTTATATTTGGATGTACTTACGCTTGATCTTTACTTTCTGGTGTCTGATTTTATTAGCTGACCAAAATATAATCTGCAATGACTGCAGCTTCTGTGCTTTCTGGCTTGGAATTGAGCAAAACTCCAGGCGCCGCATGTCTAGGGAGAAGACAGATGTTATTTTGAAAGTAGTTGTAAAACATTTCTTTATAGAAAAAGAGGTGACTTCTACCTTGGTGATGGATTCTTTGTATAGTGGATTGAAAGCTCTTGAAGGCCAGACGAAGAGCAAGAAAGGCAGGATAAAGTTCCTGGATGCTGAAGAAATGCCGGCACCGATAGTTTGTGTTGAGAAAGATATGTTTGTACTGGTGGATGATGTTTTACTGCTACTTGAGAGGGCTGCTGTAGAGCCATTGCCTCCAAAAGATGAGAAGGGTCCTCAAAATCGTACAAAGGTGAGATGCTGAATTTATGTTCAAAACTATGGAGGAATCATGCAGCTGCAGGTAATTGGTTATGTGGGCAAGCCGTTTAGAAATCTGATGGCAGTTTAAGAGCTGGTTATAGAGTGAAGGAATGTGTTGAAGAGATCTGAAAAGATGTGTCTTCTGGTCTAAACCTGGGTAAAGAGTTGCTGTTTTTGAGGCTGTTCATATAATCTGACTTTATCAGCGACAGCCTCAATAATCCTTTAATTTTAGAATACCAAATTAAACAAGAAGAAGAAAACTCATACTATTTGCTTTGTTCAACGTTATCCCCCTAACCAACCAAAAAAAAAAAAAAAAACACCTTGCAAATTGACACAAAATGGCAACGTAAGAAACTTTGTTTGCTGAACAATAGTTCAACCTAACAAATAGATTTCGTCCTAATTTATTTTACATGTTTGGTATAGAACTATAGATTGCATGTGGGTTGTTTTCACCTTTCTCAAATGTTTTCAGGAGTAGTATCTATTCCTTAATTTGTGAGATTTCAAATTTTGAAGAAAATCACTTCTACAAGATTGTATTTTGGAGAGACAAGTTTTAAGGCATGAAATGTCTGCCTTAATGGGAGTACTTTATTTTACATGAATCAATAATAATTATCGGTGATAATATAATTTTAATGCTGATCTAGATTATTAGGGATGGTTTGTCACTGATGCTTAAAATCCAGTTTGTCCAACGGAGGAGCAGCTAGTGCAAATGCTTTTTGTATATAAATCTAGGCATATACATTTCGTGACATTTTATCTGCACTTTTGTTTGGGTGAAAACCAAACCATGGCATTAAAAGTGATTTTATGGATACGAAATAAGTATGTGAGAGGATTTTTTTCTCGATTTGTGTGAAAGCATTTTTAATTAGTGGTTTTTGGGGTTTTTAAACACCCTCTTAGTTCTAGTTCGTACTGCTTTTTCTACCAATATTACTATAGAATATAGATACATTCGATTGCTGCTGTTGTGGACTCTGGAAGCTATGCCATTGTTAAGTAAGAAACGAGTTTAACCAAGTTGTTGTTATTTCTTGGTGTGAGGAGTTCATATATAATACATACCTATAGAAAGGTTATGTCATTCATCTGGGAAATTTTTATTCTCTGAGGGGTGTGGGTATGGCACTTGTTTTGTTCATCTTTTTCTGATTTATCTTGATGACTGAGAAGCATTTTCCACCCTTTCTACAGGATGGAAACTCCGGGGAGGACTTCAATAAAGATTCTATTGAGCGTGATGAAAGACGTCTTACAGAATTGGGTCGCAGGACTGTGGAAATATTTGCCCTTGCTCACATCTTCAGGTAGCTTGTGTAATTAGTTCTGGGATCTTCAAAATAATGAGTAACTAATGTGATTTCAAATTGTAAATTTAGAACACGGTATCGGCATGGTATGATGGGTATCCTTATTGTTGATTGTTATTTAAGAATCCCATATGTTGTTATTTTCTCCTGACATTGCTCATTTCATTATCAACTACAAATGGGGCTTCAAACTGTGCGTTTTTAATATCATAGAATGAGCTTTTTGGGATGTGATTTGCTTGCAGATCTTCTTGCTTTTGTTTTCTAATTCAGTTTTCTTGGTTTATGTATTAACTGGTGTAGCTTATGTACTTTCAATCTTGTGTCGTGTACAATACTTCAAAGAGAGGTAGGACCTTTTTACTGCAAATTTCAGTCTTGGTCTTCCATTGTTTAAGCTAGCTATATCAGGCATAATGGGTATCAAGTTATCCCCTATTGGCAGCGTGATCCATATTTCTTGTTTCTTGTATGTATCAATTTGATCTTACGGTACTTCATGGTGGTGCTATTTGAATGCAGAGTAAAATTTATGGAAGATATGTAATTAATGAGAAAAGCTAGCGGTTGGTTTTGTCAAATACATACCATATTGAGAGGATTGCTGTCTAGTGCTCATTCTATATATATATAGTGTGCATGTTTATATTGTTTAATTCATTAATTGTAGGATATGCCTCTCAGGTTATGATGTGCTAATAGTTTTCTTTATTTGTGCAGCAACAAAATTGAGGTTGCTTACCAGGAAGCTGTTGCTTTGAAAAGACAGGAAGAGCTCATCCGTGAAGAAGAGGCGGCATGGCAGGCTGAAAGTGAACAGAAAGCAAGGCGAGGAGTAAATGAGAAGGAAAAGAAGTCAAAGAAGAAACAGGTCTTATATCTAAATTGGAGTTTTCAAGGGGTTTGTAAGAGTTCTCCGTGTTTATGCCTTCTAATTTCTGACAGATGGCCCTTTCTTTTTGTTACAGACCAAACAAAAACGGAACAATCGTAAAGGGAAGGAAAAGGGGAGGGAGGAGAGACCTATTGTTGCTGTAAGTGAGAAGCACCTAGAAGACAGGCCTCTTGATGAGAAAAAAGATTCTAACATTGAGGATGTGCAGACTGTTGCTGAAAAGCCTGATATCCTGGAAGATGTTTCTGATGTATCTGATTCCGTGGATGGAGTTACTGAAGTGCTTCAACATGATTCAGAAGACAGAGATGCTAGTCTTGTCAACTGGGATACTGACGCATCAGAAGTTCATCCTCCAGCTGAGGCTAGCAACAATGGTATCACTAGTCTTTCGTCAGCACAAAATGGTGTGGCTGAGAAAAGGGGCAGTTCGGTGATGGATGATAGTTCTTCAACATGTTCTACTGATTCAATGCCATCAGTGGTCATGAGTGCTCCGTACAAGCGAAATGCTTTCTCAAACCACAAAGTCCAAAGGTCACTTAGCAGGTGAGTATATAGCCTAATTTTTCTTCAGGTTGGATGAATATTGATGATATGCAATAATATTGATTTCTACTTTTTATATGTAGAGTTAAAAATCAACAGGGTAGAGCTACAACTGATGGTGGAAGTTGGTCAAGTGAGCTGGATGTTCAGCCATCTGGTTCTGCTCCAGAAGCTGGGGATGCTAATGAAGAGCTGCGAAGTGGCAAGGTTGGTGGATCTGAGGGTGAGGGTGCTGAGATTTCCTCACATGATAGGATGAAGTCGCCTGAGCACTATGTGAAAAAGGTTGGCTTATTTTTGCCTTTGTTTAGACACTTATATCTAGTACAAATATAAGCATAATCTATCATGAGATATTTTGAAAGTTTGTTCAATCTTTGTTTCAATCAGTAGTCTGCTTATGGAGATCAACTTTAATAGATTTAATTAAGGGTCTGATCTGTTTGACTAAAATTTGAAAAAGGGAGAGATGAAACACCGATTAGTTTCTCACCTTTTTACATTAAATGTGATGAAAGCAATTTTATTCTCAAGGAATAAGCTCAGATAAATTGGATATATTTTCATACCCTGGCTCTGGTAACCATAGCAGGAGGTATTTATTGTATCTGTTTCCTGATTGCAATGGAGAGAATGTACTTTTCCAATTCTTCCGTCATTCCCATCAGATCAGGTACATAGAGATGAAAAATGATCTTGACTGATCAGCAGTGCCCAAGTAGATATTTGCTGCAAAATTCTGTTCATGAATAAATGGCACCTAGACTGATCTGGAAAGGGTTAAATTGGTTACGGCAGTAACATTGAAAGTTCATTTAGTTTTTTTTTTTTTTGAGGGGGGTGTTATTGACTACATTTTATATTAAATTTGTTATCTTTTTTTAATAAATTAATTCATGCCCAATTTTATTTTGAAGTTTCCTTTCTGACCCTTCCGTACTGGTGATTATGTTTTGAACCTTATGTCAGTGGCATCTGCTTTTCTAATGATAGGAAGAAGATTTTTCACTGCAGAAGAAAGTTAGCATCAAAGAACAAGTTGACATTGATAAAGAGAAGACATCAGCAGCACCATCCTCATCTAATAGTCCCCCTAGAAGTCTACCACCGTCAGTTCCGGTAAAATCAGAACATCAGACTAGTGCTACCATCGATAATATGCATGTCAGAAAAACAACTTCAACTGGCTCCCAACAGTCTGATAAAGATACCTTCACCTCTGCATCACCAACAATCATTGCGCCCAAAACTGAGATGCTGAGGACGGTAACTGTTAAAGGTAGTGAAAGATCACAAGTCCCTATATTATCAAGGCCATCCAGTGCTCCTTTAGTTCCTGGTTCCAGACCAACTGCGCCAGTTGTTTCCCCGGTTCAAACAGCTCCTCCGATTGCACGCTCAGTGAGTGCAGTTGGCAGGTTGGGTCCTGACTCATCACCAGCTACTCATAGTTATGTTCCCCAGTCCTACAGAAATGCCATAATGGGCAATTCTGTTGCCTCAACTGCAGCCAGTCTCACTTATTCCAATTCATCAACTTCAGGAGTTAACCCATCACCTGGCTTTTCACAATCGCCTTCTTTGGCATCCTCCTCATCAATATTTTTGCCTCAGGGTTCTGACAGAATTGATTCTAATGGTGGCCAGCAGGGTGTTCATTTTGGCATGGCCACGAGAGATGTTTTACAGAGCGGGCCCCAGTGGATTGAGAGTTCTCAAAGAGAAGGCACCAGGAGCATGCATTATGATCCGCCTTCCCCGCTTGATGATGTTCAAAACCTTGACTTGTACAAGCTGGTGAGCAGTAGATCTGTAGCCAGCATTGCCCCCGAGTTTCCAGCTTGCACATCAGGCCGGCATGCCCAAGGTTTGTTGGCAGATGAGTTTCCACACCTTGATATCATCAATGACTTGCTTGATGATGAACACGGTATTGGGAGTGTGGCCCAGGAGGGCTCAGTCTTCCAGTCTCATAGTAATGGACCACAGGTACTAAATCGGCAATTCACTTTTCCCACAGACTTGGGTTCACGTGATGATTTAGGATCCTCAAGCAGTTCTTGCAAGTTTGAGCGGTCACGTAGTTATCATGAGCACAGGTTTCAGGGAGGCTACAGCCCATCCAGCACACATTTTGACACAGTTAGGGATTATATCCCGCAGGGAAGCACAATGCCCTATTTAAATGGGCAAGTGGATGGGTTGATTCAAAACCAGTGGCAGTTGGCTGCCTCTGATCTGCCATTTCTTGGCATGAGAAACCCTGAAAATGATGGGTACCCGTACTACCCAGATTATTCAAACATGGCATGTGGTGTCAATGGTTATACTGTATTCCGGCCGTCAAGTGGTCCTTAGAGAGGCAAAAAGATGAAGGTTGTCCACAAAGTGGTGGGCACTGAAGTGTAATAATGTATTCGAGGAAATTGCTGGGTCTTCTAGATTGGAGTGAGGTTGAAATCCCCTTTGTTAAGCAAACATTTTGTAAAGATTGTTTTGAGTTTATTTGGTTCTAGCGTTTTTCTGAAGTTTTACTTTTCTCACATGCCCTTTTCCGTGGGATAGCTCATTGCTCATTCATTTTGAGACTACAATGGATTTCGTAGGTTCGCATTCAAGTATTACCCTTTTATAGATTAGCTTGCTCCAATGTGGTCTCGCACACGCGAGCATCTTTCTCAACTTTCGAGAGAGAAGAAAACGTCCCTTTCAAAATTATGTTTCAGGAGTCGAGAACGAAGGACTTTCAATGTCTTATTTATTTTTGAGGAATAGTTTTCGTTCTATTTTTCTCTCAACTTGCGAACTTAACATTCCAGCGCACAGCGTGAAAATATCTTCTCGTGAAAAGAGAGAGCAAATTATAGAGTTCTCTCGGGCAACGTTTTACTTGCTCAACTCTAACGCGTATGAGAGCTGCATATTAAATGTTCTTTTTTATTTCCTTTTTAAAACCATCAACATTAGAAGTTTGCTGTGTGGAGGGATTTTGAGTTTTAGCACCATATTTTCCAGTTAGTGCCTCCAAAGGGGATTGTTGTGTGTATAACTTACGAAACGAGAAGTCGCTTTCATATGCATGGCCTCGTGTTATTGAAACTTCAGGCAATCTGGTCTTGACTGCCAAATTTGCATCAAATTTAACCTTTCCCATTCATTCGATATTGATTCATAAACCAAGAAATTCTTCATGCAAACTTACGTGGCCAACGGCCATATCGCAACTGAGTTGGGTACAAATCCAGCAAGTACAACCATTCAACAGTTGACCATTTGATTTCTCTAGTATTATCTAATAATCGTGTTTGATACGCCTAGATTGAGGAATTTTGTCCTGCCGACTCCATAAATAAATAGACTCTAGTTTGAATTGATGCTATCGCCAATAGACATTAATGGATAAACATAAAACACCTTTGTTAATTTTTTTTTTGGGGCACGTGGAAGGCAGAATGAATCCCGATGTCAAGTTAAACAGAAACTCTTCAATGCAGGTTCCAGGTTATAACCAAATCAATTTTGTAGAAAATTCTACAAATAAAAACAAAAAAAAAATGTAGTCTTTGCAAGTATTCGAAAGTCAAAATCATTGAACCAAACAAAATCCTGAGAAAAGTCACCAAACCTCAAGGCTTATCATCACTATAAATACTTACCATATTGTGATTACGCTTCATACGTTGGTATATGTTCCTATTTCTCAACACACAAAATGAGAGTTTTCGTCAAGCTTATTTTGCTGCTACTTCTGACACTAGGGCATGCCCAGCAAAACCAAGCTGGCAGGATCTTGGATGAGGAGAAACATCTTTGGATGCAGTCCCTTCCCAAAGGTTCTGTTCCTCCATCTGGACCTTCGGGTTGCACATTCATCCCCGGAACCGGTGGCAAACCATGCCCCCCGGTGAATGAAATGAACGTTGCAGGCAACGCTTTCCGCCTCCATGGTGGTGGTGCTGCCTATCCTCATCATATAGTCCCATCTGCCATGGCAGCCAATCATTGAAGCTTCATCGAAGCCAACTCCATACAGAAGGCGCACACAGATAACCGATTTATTGATTGTTTCTTTAATTTTTATTATTTGTATTTTCGCATTTTTATTGAGAGAGATATAATAGGAAGCTCAACCTCTTGAGTAAGTTTAGCCTCTCCGTACACACACGCACGCTTTGCTGTTTTAATTTGTATCACGTGTAGTAGTGGTTTTCTTTTTCTCAGTAAAATTTTGCACAGCATGCAGATTGTATACATTACAGCTTATGTACAGTGATTCCATTTGCTAAATCTTTGGTTTTGTTTTAAACTTACAATGATAGTTCATAATTACCAAGAAATAAAGGATACCATCTCTTGTTCGTAGAAATAATAAAATGAGTTTCCTACTTTGGAATTTGACTTGTTCAGGTGATTGGGATTGTAAGATTTTGATAAAAAGATCATAAATTTAATCCCTTGCGTGACGTGTGTGACTATGTGTATGTGTATTTGTATATACACTATAAATGCAGCTTATATAAGGTTAATTAATTGTGCCTAATTAAGTTAGGTGGATATACGTAGATACTCAGATAATTGTTTACTTATCGAAGGAAGTTTCGTGTTAGTGCAGCTTGGATTTGGAAAAAAATATTAACTAATATAACATGGTGGCAGAACAGTTTGACCGCAGCCTCTCCCTAAATGAGTGGACTAAACTGAATTCACAACAAAATCAACTCTTTATTTTCCGAAGGAAATAGTAGTCGGTGGCTTACGATCATAAGAAGACCTAGTTATTTATTCATTACTAATATTAATTAGAAAATAAACAGATTAAAATGTGAGGCCGTTAATTCTTGATAGACCCTTCTTTTTGACATCATAGACACTTGACACTTCGTATTGCACATAATGAAAATAAGTCAAGAAGTTGAGTCCAAACAAAATAAATACATCTTCTTCTTGTATTCTAAAAATATCCTAAACCATCAGCTAAAGACTAATCCTTTTCAAAATGTAAAAAAACAAAAAAGTAGGTCTATAATACTACTTCACAAGATTGATTGCATGCGGTATGTTTAAAAAAGAACCGAGAGGGAAGAAGACTAAAAGAGCGGAATCTTAATGGTTAAAAGTTAATACTCATGTACACTCACAATTTTTTGGTGTGAGACTAGGATATTTCAAGTTTTGGACTTGGAAGGTTTTATCATATTTTAAGTGTTTAAGGCATAGCCCTCTTAGGTGTGTTTGGTATGAGGGATTTGGGAGGGAGGGGAGGGAAGGGGAGGGGTTTTAATCATTTTCCCTTGTTTGGCAACACACAAATTTTAGGAGGGGAGAGAAAATTTTTAAAATTTCCCCTCCCCTCCCCTCCCTAACCTCCCCTCCAAAATTGGGAGGATTTGGAGGGAAAGGGCAATATTTTGTCATATTATGACCATTATGCCTATATTTTGTCATGTTGTAACCATTATGTCTATATTTTGTCATGTTGTGACCATTATGCCCACACCTTAAATAAAATAAGAGCAAAATTATCCATATTAAAATGTTTTTCCCTCCCCTCCCCTCTTTTTTTATAAATCCAAACAAGATAATATTAAAATCCTTCCACTCCCCTCCCCTTCCCTTCCTTCCATTAAAATCCCTCCCCTCCCCTTCCTCTCATTGAGCCAAACATACCCTTAATGAGTAGGCTTCTCGAAACGTGAATAATTTTCCGGAATGAAAGATATTCACATTTCTTGTTTTTTGGGACATTGAATTTATGAGGGTTTGATTTGTACTTATTAGAGCACTCTGGTCATGTCTTTTGAATTAAGAAGGGGGAAAAAAGGGCAAATCGTAAGCATGAAATTAAAAAAAGTCAAATTAAATGAGTTTGCGGTCGTATTGTTCAGATTGACTTTACTAGTTATTGCTTACGGTTATGGAATAGAAACTCATCGGAAAATCCAAAGTCAAGTCGGCCCACCTTAATATTTTAGCCTGAAAAAACTAAGGCGTATAAAATCTGTGGTTATCTGTTCGTCTTTGGATGATCAAAGTCCTCATCTTTGATAGACATTTGTGAAATGAATTCGTAAGCATTGCTGGTGCCAAAATCAAGTTTGAATAGGTTGTTTCTTTTTTTCTCCCCCAATATCCAAGTGTCCAAGTTTACCAACTAAATTATATTTATATATAGATAGATATATGTAATGCATAAATATTAAAAATGTATCTAAATCTTAATTTTAATTGGAGATGGGGAGATTTTTTATACTATATTAATTTTTGGATATAAGAAAGGAATAACAGGTATGCCTGAGAATTCAAGAATTCGTAAGCAGTAAGAATATTATTTTCTTAATTATCGTTTAGGTTTCTTAAATTCATTAATCAAACAAAAGAGCTGACACAGTCACACAGCTCATGCGGGCCGATCTTATCCTCTGCTTTGTTACTGGTAGGATCGTAGTCATGATTTTTTTCTCTCTTTTTTTTTTCCCCTGCTAGATAGAATTTTTTTCCCAAATTAACCTTATTAATATTCTCCAACAATAATTAAGTAGAAGAGGGAGGAAAAGAATTAAGAAAAATATTTAAGGTGTGTTAGAAAAAACATATCATATTAACTAATTTAACTAACATTCTTAATCTATTCAAATTAATTAATTAGATCTTATATTAAGAATTAGAAAAGTAATATACAATCAAGCTTCAGTCCAAAAAAAAATTACACAATTTGTGACAGATTTAAGAGTTAAAATAATGTATTTTTAAAATTATAGGGAGGGAAAAGAAAAGGTTTCCCTCTTTGTTTTTCGTTTTCTTTTTCTTTTTTTTTTTGTTTTTTGGGGGCCAGAGAGTTACAATCGGTAAATTATTAGTGTTGATAAATTCTGAAAAATTATTAGACCACTGAAAAGGAACTTGCAGGGAGATTCTCACTGTTTCCAAGTTAACAAAACATTCGAATAAATTTAATTTGCTGGTCAACAATACATTTGAATATATTATGAAGATACAAAAAGAGAAGAAAACAGCGAGATTAATGTTTTTCAGCGGTCTGATCTATTCAAGCGTGTTGTTAGCTTGCACATTATATATGAAGTTTTATTCTCTCGTTTTTCTTCCCGCAATGTCGAGCAATGTGTGTGTGTGTGTGTGTGTGTGTGTGTGTGTGTGTGTGAGAGAGAGAGAGAGAGAGAGAGAGAGAGAGAGAGAGAGAGAGAGAGATTCTGCCGCCTCTTCGGTTGTTTTTGAAGATCGATTCAATATCAATTCTTTTTTTGGGGTGAATATTCAAGATCCCGTTAATACATAGGAATCATAAAAAATAAATAAATAACTCAATCATTGAGCTCTACTACTTGAATAATATAAATTTGTTTCCTTCATAAAAGCCAGGAAAATTAAATTAAAACTACTTTATATTGTTGTTAATATAAGAATTAATTACTGGTTGAATTCAGTTTTAAATGTAAGATACTTCCATTTGTCATAAATAACTAATTTTTTTAATTGTTTTAATCTAACGAAATTAGTTAAATAATTTTCATATTAAAGATCATACCGAATTAATTTTTTTGGCCGAACTAATAAGCTAATCGAATTGAGAGGGATTGAAAAGTACAAAATGAATAATCTTATGCTCTATCGATAATATAATGAATTATTAAAAAGAATAGGAAGAATTTGAAAAGAAGAGAAATATGAGTGTAAGGGGGGGAATGGAGCATGGAGAGAAGCGTGAAATGGGTAATTTATTATGATAGGAATGGCAACCAAAACAGAGGAGGGATGCATGAATAAAAAGCATGGGTGGCAATTAATAATAATAATAATAACAATAAAGTGAAGGGGGCATAATGAAAGGGTTATACTGTAAATTGACCAATTCTGGGGACTCGGCTGACAATTTGTTGGTTGTCAACAAAGACGCGCACTCGGTCGCATCAGAAATCGCCGGTGACAAAAGATCCTTCTTTCACGGTGGTGGCTCTCACTCTTCTATTTTCCCTCTCTATTACGACTTTGGCTGCTTCTCCATTTGTGCCCACTAATTCTGGCCACGAACTCTTCCCTATACACATTATACATCCGTCCATTCATTTGTTACTGCCACTCATCACCTTTAATTCACTCCCAAAACATATACTATCTTTCATTATCCCAAATATAAAATTTAGTTTATAGTATAAAATTACATTACAAACTATATCGTATATTTAGTACCAGAGATAATAATAAATATACATGTACACATGTTCATCTGGTCATCTTTATTATAACCCGTAGGGGGAAAAAAAACTTTATGCGTTTATAAGTCATATTATAAACAAGTTTTTAAGTAAACGTATCATTTTACCATAGTAAAGAGTATGGGTCTGTTTGGTTGGGCTTCTGAGGAGCTTATAAGCAGCTTAAAGTCAGCATAAGCCCGATTGGAATTCAGATGCTGTTTGGATGGGCTTGGAAAAAAAAGTGGCTTATGAATTTTAAGCTCCTCAACGCACGTTCTGGCCCAAGCCAATTTTTATGGCTTATTGAATCATAAGCTCTTACTTTTTACCGTTGGATCCTATCAGCCGGTCCTCAATTTTTTTTCCTCAAGTCTTCGGTCTTTCTTCGTCTCCTGGAGCCTTCGTTCTTTCTTTTCTTCTTTCCCATCTGCTCTCCCTTCTACCCGACCGGCGACCCTCATCCTGCCTCCTCCGTCGCCTTGTCGTCCGACCACCGAGAGTTGCCGTGAGCTGCGCCGCGTCTCCGCCGTGAGGTCCTCGTGTTGGGTGTGGCTTCGAGTGACCGAAAGCCTGGTCCTTCACGCGAGCTGCCTCCCCTCATCGTCCGTCCCCAGAACCACCGAGAGTTGCCGTGAGCTGCGTCGCGTCTCCGCCGTGAGGTCCTCGTGTTGGGTGTGGCTTCGAGTGACCGAAAGGCTGGTCCTTCACGCGAGCTGCCTCCCCTCATCCTCCGTCCCCAGAACCACCGACACTTGCCGTGAACTCCGTCGCCGCCGTCAGCTGGTCCATCTCAGGTGTGCGTCGAAGATCTGAGCCTGATCTACCTCTGCCAAACTTCGATTGATCTGCTCTGAGCCAGGTTGACCGATTCGTGTTGTATTGCTTTTCGGTGAATGTAGGATACGGTATTAATCAAAGCATGTGGAGGGTGTGTGTTTGTTGATCTGGTGTGAGCTAATAGATTGACTGATCGAACCACCGTGCTGTGTTATTTTTTTCTTCTTGGCCTGGTTTTGTGGTGTGTTTCGGTGATGAATAATTTTTTGTGATGAATGCTTGACATTTGTTGATTTTTAGATCTGAGTTTTGGGCTAAATCTGGCACAGATGTAATTGCTACCTGCAAATGAGTGTTGTAGGCGACAGGAAGAATGAGCCAAAATACATTCCATATCAATTAATGTTGTCAAATGATCCGGTTCTTATTAGTTTATGATAAGTTTTCTTCTAATTTACACATCAATAAAACATTTTTAACCAATTTAAGTAATTTGACCTAAGTATTCTTTTTTTTTTTTTGCCTTCAATTATTACCTATCATATTCTTATCAATTAGATTATTAAGGGTGAAGGATATTTTAGGGAAAAATTATTGATTACTCTTATACGTTTATAAGGAGAATATAAGGATTATATGCAATGATTATATGCACAGATCTAATGTCTTGGGATTTCTTATTAATTTTAGATGAGAAGAATATGCAAGAACAATTTTTTTTATCTGGGTAGAACTTATTTCTTACATAATGTAGCTTGAATTTGAACATTTTTTGTGCTTTGTTTGGTTCTGTTAGTCTGATCTATATTATTTTCCACTTAGAAATGGATAACGATAAAGAAAAAGCGAGTTGGGATTCGTATACGACGAAAATTCTAATCGATGTTTGTGTTGAGCAAATTGTGCACAAAGAACGTCAAGGAACATCATTTACAAGGCCGGGTTGGAACAAAATTACAAAGAGTTTTCAGGAAAGAAGTGGGAAAATGTATGATAGGAAGCAACTTAAGAATAGATTTGACATTTTGAGAAAGGATTGGAAGTTGTGGGACAAACTTATGTCTGGGGAGACTGGCATTGGTTATGATGCAGCAACAAATAGGGTGTTGGCCTCCGATGAATGGTGGCAACGGAAATTAAGGGTAACTATTTGTGTTGGTTGAGTTTTAGTTTTAAATATTAGTTTCTTCATCGCTGACACTTGCCTAATTACGTTAATGTAGGTGGATCCCAATTTCAGGAAATTTAGACATCAGGGGTTGATGTTTGCATCAGACCTAATGAGGATATTCAAAGATGTTGTGGCTTCGGGAGACTTTATGTATGCACCATCAGCCTCACAACCTCAGCCAGCATTCACTCCACAGGCTGACACAGAAGAGGAGGATGTTTATAGAGTCGGGCTCGACCAACAGGAAGGGTCGGGGGACAGTGAGGATGAAAATTTTGGTGTTGACCCAACAGCCACCGCAGGGATCTCAGATGATTTTGCCGGTTGCAACTTAAACAACCCTTCGAGTACTGGACCAAGTGACTCAGGAAGCTATGGAAAGAGAAAGAGGGGTGAGACGTCTAATGCGAAGAAGAAGAAAAAAGTTGCTGCGACTACAAAAATTTCTGATAGCCTGAGTGTTATAGCAGCTGCTTCTGAAAAGCGAGCATCAGCATTGGTTGAAGATCCCCAACAAGTTGAGAAGATTTGGGGACACCTGGCTAGCCTTGAGGAGCTTAATGGTAACCCTCAACTATATTATGCATGTGCGAAGATGCTTACGCGGCTGAAATGGGCTAGGAGAGCCTATTTGGGGTTTATGCCTGATAAAAGCAAGTTGTTGGAGTGGTTGATACCGGCAGCACTAGACCCAGACACATGGAAGGGACCTGTAGATTAGGATTTAGTTTAGGACTTTGTTGTTTCACTGTTGTTACTGCATTTATTAACGTGAACTAATTGCTGTTTGAACCTAAACTTATGTGACTTGTTGTAGAAGGGACCTGTAGAAATCTTAGTAATGACTATGTAATATTTATGCTAATTTCTACTTATCATATATGTGTTTGGTTTTGCTGTTTGGTTTTTCTATTTGCAGTATGATAATTATTTACACCTTGTTTAGGGTAATCCTTATAATGCTTACACTTTGTTGTCATCATAGTTACAGGGTTAACTCCAGAAATGGCTTCTTGGAATGAAGATACTTTGAAGGATTGGAATGATGATTCACCATTGAATGAAGATACTTTGAAGGATTGGAATGATGATTCACAGTGCAATGAAGATGACCGTTCAAGACAGATTAATGAGGAATTAACACAATATGAAGCAGTAGGTGCATTGGTTGGTCATTACTGTGAAATGTATATGTTTAAACAACCCTGCAGAACTAGTGAGCAGACAGGAAATTTATGGGTGCAAGGTATTATGAATGGCCATGATGATCGATGTCCTGAAATGTTTAGAGTGGATAAATATGTTTTCCACCTCTTATGTACCAAATTGGAGGAACACGGTTTACGAAAGTCTAAATACGTAGGAATTGAAGAAATGGTCGCGATGTTTTTAAACACGGTTGCACATGGACAATGCAACAGGATGATTCAGGAACGGTTTCAACGTTCAGGGGAAACTGTAAGTAGGCACTTTCATAATGTACTGCAAGCTTGCCTTAGCCTATCGAGTGAACTTATTCGACCCATAGATCCTACATTTCGTGGAACTCATAGAAAAATTGAGACCGATCCACGTTATTATCCATTTTTCAAGGACGCAATCGGAGCAATTGATGGCACTCATATTCAGTGTGTTGTCCCTGCTGCAGAAAGAGACAAATTTATTGGCAGAAAGGGAAATCCATCACAAAATGTCATGGCTGTATGTGATTGGGATATGTGTTTCACTTTTGTCTTGGCGGGATGGGAGGGATCTGCACATGATGCTCGTATATTTGACAGTGCTATTACAAATTCATCTCTTAATTTCCCTCATCCACCTCCAGGTATATGTTTATAAGTTGCAATCACGCATGTTTTTTTAATTATTTCATTTTTTTTTCTTTTCACAATCTCTCTAATTGTTTCATGAATCATTAGGGAAATATTACTTGGTTGATGCGGGATATCCAACACCAAATGGATATCTAGGTCCATACAGATCTGAGCGCTACCACCTTCCGGACTTCCGACGACAAGTAGGATTTCGAAATATCAATGAAGCCTTCAATTACTATCATTCCAGTTTAAGGTGCACAATAGAAAGAACTTTTGGTGTTTGGAAGAATAGATTTCACATCTTACGAAACATGCGTAGTTACGACTTCCAAACACAAGTATACTTAGTTTGTGCAACAATGGCCATTCATAACCTTATAAGGAGGCATTCAAGCTCCGACTCCCTTTTTGAACAAGCTGAAAATGATAATATAGTGGCCGAACATGATCAGGCTGAAGCTAGTCAACCATCGCCTTCAAACGTTACATCACAGTCTTCATCGCATATGAATCGTGTTCGTGATGCAATCAGAGACCAAATCGTTCATAGTTTATCAAATAATTAATTATGTAATATTATTTTATTTTATTTTGTCAATTGGAGTTCAAAACTTTGTTATCCATTTAAATTATGTTTAGTTGACTTCTTCGTATTAAATTAATTTAAATTTATTGTATTATGTTTTTTTTATCATGTTGCACTTTGTTTCTTAAATATTTTTTATGATTTCTCTACAGTTCGTAATTCTAATTCACTAAATAAATTTTACTTCATCATTATATTATCTCTATTCAATTTTTTCCTTCTTTCACTTTATATTTAAAATAATTTTTTAGATTACTCTAAATTTTAAAAATTTAATTCACTTATTCATATTAAATTATTTTAATTCCATTGTATTATGTGAAATTATTTTTTTCCTATTTTTTACTATTTATTAAAACTCATACCTATTTTAGTCATTTTACAACCAAACTTACTTTTACTCAACCATAATCCAAACAGCTTTTTATCCATTTCACTTTTGCAAACGGGCTTTTCTGAACTCCAATCCAAACACAATTCAGCTTATTCAATTTAGCTTATATCCCATTTCACTTATCCATAAGCTGCTTTTCCAATAAGCAGTTTTTCCAATCGCTCATCCAAACGGGCCCTATATATATTAAATAGGCTTCTGATGGAGAAAAACCTGGGCAACTTGACATCTTCCTGCACCTTTTGGCTGTGATCTCTTGAATTATGATGATGTAGCTATTTACCGCAGAACTGAGTTGATGCTTAACTTGCTTTGCATGTTATGTATATATAGGTAGGAGAGATAGAGGTTCGAGTCATGAATGAACAATGATGGTATGCACATTGGCCGGTTATTTTGTCGTTTTCATTTCATACAATAAATTTCACTTTTAAACTAATAAAATTCATACTATCTCTGGTCCTAATTATAAGAACTAGTTGACTAATTTAAGGAGATTAAGAAAAAAAGTTAAATTAGTTATTTGTAATAAATATGTGTTATCTTTCCAAAAATATCCTTACTAATCAAGTTTATTGGCTAGAACTACTATTATTTGAAGAATTACCTTAAAAAAATGCATAAATATAAGAGACAAAGTAGATTGGGGTTTTATAATTAGGATCAAAATAAAAATTAAACAAGATCTTATATTAAGAATAGAAAGTAGTTTTGTTTTTTTTGGCACAAAAGTTTTAGACAAGGTTCGGACTCAACCCAAACTAAGAACATTGCACTTGAATGACCCCTACTAGCCGGTGATAATATTGGGCAGGGCTGACGGAGAATTGAACACCCTCCTTTTTGAGTGAGAGAATGTAATTGCCGAACTCACACGTATGATGGGTAAAATTCATATTTAGTTGATGCACTTCCTTATTCAATTTCGAGGGAGGGCCGGCCCCTTTATTTAAAGATTTGGCGGCTTATATGCCTGCACCCCCTAGGTATGGAGGTCCAAAAGACTAATTGGGCTTCATGGGCCTTCAAGCAAGGAGGCCCATATCTTTAAGGATGTTCCCTGCCCCTTTACTTGGTTCTGGATTGCTTGGTTGAATTCGGGTGATTTAAAGTCAGTATCTTATCAAAATAGTATTAATATAATTAAATAAAGGATTAAAATTTAATCGAGACCATTTAAACATTAGCATTGGAGAGGTGAAACAACCGGTTTTATCGTCATAAGACTGCCCGACGATGACCCCATCCGATTCCAATCCATAGGCGACAAAAGGCCGGCCGCATGAGATTACGTACCATAGGAATTACGTAATTTTCAAGTATTTCAAATAAAATTACTTACAATAAAAAGATATCTATGCATAATAAAACAAACAGTATATTCTATTGGAAAGTTTGGGAAAAACTTTTTATTGATAATAAGGACTTGTATCAGAAGATACTCTATATGTACAAAATTTGTAAAGTGTTGACTTTTTTTGTGTATGAGAATTTTTTGTTTTTGGTAAAATACGGGGCAAAATGCCCAATCGTTGTGTATGAGAATTTATTAGGTTATTCTCATAGAAAAATTTTAATGGAGAACCTTTTTCCCGATTTTTCCTATTACATTTCCCACCTAAATTTCTTTTTCTTTTTTTTTTTCCGGCATCAAGGATTTGTTTTTTTAATTTTCATTTGCTGGGATCGTAAATGGTGCGTGTTGTCGTGCATAATAACAAGATAAAAAGATACTCTGATCTTTTTTGGCCAGGAAAAAAAAATTCTCTGATCATGTTTGGTATTTCTAATCCTTCGTTTTTTTATTAGTCTCTGTTGCCTTCTTTTTTTTAATTTAAAATTAAAATTCAAGATAACATTAGAAATATTTTTCTACTGCCATCAAATAATTAATAGTCACCAGACCAAAAATGATTTTTCAATTTTCCAATTTTCTCCATATGATAAAAATTAGAAGAAGATTATCTTGATTTCATTTCGAAAGGATAACTTTTTGGTGTAATTTATGATCACGATTGTATATATGAATTATATATTACAGAGAATTCAACAGTTATTATTATTGACCACAAACAACATACACAAGACATACAAACAATAATGACATAGAAAATAAAAGCAGAATAATAAAACTCCTCCTCCTTATTGCATGGCTATGACATGGAGTAGTGTTGAGAAGAAGAGTGAAGAATAGATGAGCATGTTCTATCCGATCTTGGGAATCTTAGTGACAATGCCATCGCCATTCACCCAAACCCAAACCCTATCACATCGGAAGTCAGTGGTGACGATGGTTCCTTCTTCCACAATTATGGCATTCACCAATGAATTCTCTCTCTCTATCGTTGCTTCTGCTATCTCTCCTCTCTGCCCTACCAGCTCTGGCCATGAACTCTTACCTTCACTCACATTAATTAACACGCAAGTAAGATATATTATATAACAGGAAAATTAAGAACAAGAGCCAAACAAGACCAAACATATAACATTATTATTTTCTGTTACCTTGGCATTCGTCAGACATGTCTCCGACTTGGGGATTTTCCTGCAATATCGATCTGTCTAAAGTTTATGTCTTTTGTTTGAGATATGACTGTGATGTATAATGTATTGCTTTGTACGTAGGGGGGCCTATTTATAGTACGGTTGAGGTTGTGTACGTGTTGATCAAGTAACTAGTGGCCATTTCTGACTTCCTCTCTCGCCATATGGCCGGCAAGCATTGCTGTACTTTTATGCGTACGTTCATTCGATTGAATTAGTCAATGTTCATGTTTGGCATACTATTCTCCAACCCTCTTGTTTTCAACTTTCTCCATATTGTTTACCATCCATGCTTACGTATATAAACACATTAGAAATCTTATCCTTTACCTCTAGCCTCATTTTATTTATTTATTGTTTATTCAAAGAGGGAGATAGACAAAAGGTATATCTCAAGATGCTAAATTGCTAATTATATAGAATTGCAATTCAACTTGTTTTCTCGTGAACAGACTTTGAAAGACAGTGAGCTATCGATTAACATGATGAATCCTAACAATAAATCAGTCAAACTATCAATTATATATGCCAAGAAGCCATGTACAAGAAATGACAAGTCCTTAATCAATCTGCAAATTATAATAAAGGGCACATTCAAATGTGCTCTTCGCTTACCACGACTGCTTTTATTTATGCTTATTTCCAAGTTATGAAAGCCGATTAAGTTTTTAGGTTATCCAGAAACTCATAAAAGTCCAATATCTCCAGCTGCAAATACTTGATAGGATTAGGAAGGGCAAAAGCATTGACTTTCTCTCCCCTCCCCCCTCAAGATTTGTAAATGAATAGTTTCAGTTCATTCAATGACGCTTTCCAGGTTAATGACGCCGGTTTGTGATTTCATTTACATGCACAAGTTTAAACCGGATCAATTCCTCGCTAATATATGTAAAAATCATTTGCAAACTTAATTTTTTTAAAACTCGAGCTCGCAAGTTTGTAAACTTTAATCCAAACAAACCATTAACTGCTATACTTGCATGCATGCAGTCTAGCTATCATTAAGCCTTTAAACTTACTGCAGTTGATAGATTTTAGTTTTTATCCAAATTATGTCATGCTTTGTGCGAGCTTTTTGTTGTTCTTGTCATTACTATATTACTATTACTCCTCCGGTCCTTAATATAAGACCCATTTAACTAATTTAATTAGATTAAGGAAGTTAAGTAAATTAGTTAATTATAAGAAAAGTAACATATTTTTCCTAAAACACCATAATCATCTTTCTTAATACCCCATCCCTCTTCTACTTGATTATGGTTGGGGGAGTATCCATATGGGTAATTTAGAGAAAATTAAAAAATATGAGAAATGGGTCTTATATTTAGGACCAAAATCAACTCAAGAATTGGATCCTATATTAAAGACCGGAGGAGTATTATTGAAAGTTCATCCTCAAGCTTGCCATAATCACAATAATAACCTTTCTTTAATCTGTTGTCTCCGATACGGTAGACTTATTCCAGGTTTTAATTGCAACGGATGATCATGACTTGCTTCTTGGTTACATAAAGGCTTACCACTTTTTACCCAGCTCGGGTTGATACAAAGTTAGCAGTGCCTGTAGTCAACAAAGATCCAAAATGAAATCAGAATATTGTGGCCTGTTCATCACTGAGTGGCTTAATAATCATTTAAGTATTGTGCTCTTGTGTATAAAAAGCATTGTTGAGTGACTTGAACTTTAGTTTTGTAGATACGCCGCATCATTTCTGAAGAATCAGAATGAAGATCGTCAAAAAGACATCACTACCCCTCACCCTTTTTTTCTCCAAAAAAAAAAAAAAGAAGATAAAGACATTCCCCTGAGTACCCCTTGCCAAAGTCCGGCGCTAGAGCTCCAATTTTACTGCTCAAGCGCGTTGATACTTGACGTGCTTTTGCATGTTATATATATATATATATATATATAGCAGAGAATGAACAGTGATTATATGCGCATTGGCCGGTTATTTTTGTTGTTTTGATTTCATGCAGTAAAGTTTCTGCTTTAAAACTTATACCTATTAGAAGCCATTTTATTCAAGATACTATCAGGTACTAAATATGAGCACTTCTTCTAAATGGGATTTAAATCTTGGTTTGTCTACCATATCCAACCTCTGCTGGCAAACTAAAGGAATTCATATACACGTGTGTGCGTATATATGCGTGATTTCTAACAGTGAACATGTTTTTTTTTTTTGGGTAGGCATAAATATTTTCTAATTAAAAATAATTCTATTCAAAATACTGTTGAACACTAATGTAGGCATCTTTTTTTTTTTTTTTAGGGTACATAATGTAGGCATCTTCTTGAGTTAATATATTTCTTTTTCATCCATTCAAAAAAAAAATATTTCTTTTGCAATTTGGATGGAGGGCCGGCCCTTTATTTAAAGACAAGGCGGCTTCCTGCAATCTAGGTCCATAAGAGACTAATTCCGCTTCCTGGGTCTTGAAACAAGGAGGCCCATGTTCAAGAACATCTCGCTTCTGAATTGTTTGGTTAAATTCGGGTGATTAAAATTTAGCAGAGTATCTTATAAAAATAGTATCAATATGTTAAATAAATAAAAAATTTAACGGATTAAGATCTAATCGAGACCATTTAAACATTAGCATGGGAGAGGTGAAATAGCCGGCTTTTTAGCCGGATTAAAATCTATAATTTTTAGTTGCAACACCGCCATCCAATCCATAGATGACAAAATGCCGGCCGACCGGAATTTTGTACCATAAAGATTGCACAATGATGACAAATCGTATATTAAATTCGAGAAATTGGAAAAAGGTTTTAATTGAGGCAAAATTTATGGAGTATCAATACTTTTTGTACATGAAAATTCATCAAGTTTTTTTTACTAATAAATTTTTTATCAGTATATTGACTTAATCTTTTTTAATCTAAAATTAAAATTCAATATAACAATAGAAATATTTTTCTACTGTCATCAAATATTAGTAGTAATCGGACTCACATGATTTTTCAACTTTCCAACTTCGTCAATTAGAAGATTATCTTTATCATATATATACACTACCTCTCGTGCTTATTATAAAAACTATTTAAATAATTTGAGTAAATTGAGAAAAATAGTCAAATTAGTTATTTATTATAAATGTAAATTAATTTTTTTTAAATATCATTTTTAATCATCACTGCTCTTTGATGGAAACTCCTTTGATATGTGTAATCGATAGGGTTATAAAGAGAGTAAATCTGAAACAAAATGAATCAAGATTTTTTATATATATGATCAAATTAATTCTTCAACTATAAGAATTTTCAAAGGATAACTTGTTTTTGTGTAATTCCTCATCGCTAACGTGATTGTATACATAAACTATAATTAATGCAATAAAACTGTAAACTTACATAGAATTGAACAGTTTTTATTGACCACAAACAACATACACAAGATACCAATGACAGAGAAAATAAAAACAGAATAATGAACTCCTCCTTATTGCATGGCTATGACATGGAGTGTTGAGATGAAGAGTGAAGAACAGATAAGAATGTTCTATCCGATCTTGGGGATCTTAGTAACAATGCCATCACCATTCACCCAAACCCAAACCCTATCGCATCGGAAGTCAGTGATGACTCTGCTTCCTACTTCCACAATTATGGCATTCACCAATGGATTCTCTCTCTCTATTGTTGCTTCTGCTATTTCTCCTTTCTGTCCTACCAACTCTGCCCATGAACTTTTACCTTCACTCACATTAACACATAAAGTAAGATATATATACCAGGAAAAAAGAATAAGAAATATTCAAACATGACCTAACATACGCACTACTTCTAGTCCTAATTGTAAGAATTCGTTTGTAAACTATAAATGAAGTCTTATTATTAAGATCAGAGATAGTGTAACATTATTCTTTGTTACCTTGGCATTTGCTAGACATGTCTTCGACTTAGGGATTTTCCTGCACTATCGATCTCTCTAAAGTTGATGTCTTTCTGTTTGAGATATAATTGCGATGTGTTGCTTTGTACCGAGGGGGCTATTTATAGTAAGGTTTAGGTTGCGTGTTTTGATCAAGCAATGGCCATTTCTGACTTCTCTCTCGTCGCCATATGGCAAGCATAATGCTGCGCTTCTATGCGCACATTCATTCAATTGAATTAGTCAATGTTCATGTTTGGCATGCTATTCTGCAATCCTCTTGTTTTCAACTATTTGCATATCCAGCGAAGGGCTAGTTTCTCAGGACGGAACGAACTAAAATTTAAATTCTTATTGGGAGAAATTTTATACTTTACCTCAAGCCTCATTTTATTTATTTATTTATTTATCTTAAATTAAAGAAGATGACAGATAAAAGGAATATCCCAACATGCTAATTAATTATAGGATGGCAATAACTTGTTTTCTCGTTAAATAGACTTTTAAAAGCAGTGAAATATCAATTAACGTATGATGAATCCTTATAAATCAGTCAAACTATCTTTAAAGTATAATGAAGGGCTTTCAAACGCTTTTTGCTCTTGCTTTAATTTATGCTTATTTTCAAGTTATGAAATCTGATTTTAGATTATCCAGATAATTATAAAAGTCAAATATCTCCAGCTGTAGATGCCTAATAGGATTGGGAAGGGCGAAAACTTTGACTTTCTCTCCCCTCCCCGATCAAAATTTTTAAATGAATAGTTTCATCGGTTCATTCAATGACGCTTATCTGGTTAATGATCATAATTTGTGATTTCATTTACATACACAAGTTTAAATCGGATCGATTCCTTGCTAATGTAAAAAATCATAACAGCAATATATAGTTAAGCTTGCAAACTTAATTTTCTTTAAACTTAAGCTCGCAAGTTTGTAAACTGTAATCCAAACAAACCATTAACTGCTATACTTGCATGCATGCAGTCCAACAAATGCGTATTATTCTCTGAAACAGTCATTAATCCTTGAAACTTACTGCAGCTGATAGATTCTAGTTTTTATCCAAATCATGCCATGCTTTGTTCGAGCTTTTTGTTGTTCTTGTTATTACTAGCTATCACCATTATGATTAAAAGTTTATCCTCAAGCCTACGATAATCAAAATAATCTCTCTTTGTTTCCGTGTGCAGTCGATACGGTGGACTTATTCCAGGTTTTAAGATTGCAATGGATGATGATTACTTGCTTCTTGGTTACATAAAGGCTTACCACTTTTTCCCCAGCTTGGGTTGATACAAAGCATGAAGTCGTTTGGCACAGTTATAATCTTTTTTGGCCGACCTGATTAACAAGCTAATCAGATTGAGAAGGACTGGAAAGTACTAAGTGCATCAATTCAGGAGCCTGATGAAAAGATTTAAACATATGACCACTGGTGCTCTGTCGCACAATGAATAATGATAGAATAATCCATCATTAACGTTATTATAATAAAGTGAAGGAGGCATAATGAAAGGGTTACATATTGTAAATTAACCAACTCTGGGGACTCCGGTGACAATTTGTTGGTAGTTAACGATGACGCGTACTCGGTCGCATAAGAAATCATGAGTCACAACAGATCCTTCTTTCACAGTGGTGGCTCTCACTCTTTCATTTTCCCTCTCTATTATTACCTTGGCTGCTTCCCCGTTTGTCCCTACCAATTCTGGCCACGACCTCTTCCCTATGTGCTTCCATCACCTTTTAATTCATTCCTTCCCCTAGCAGAACGTATAATATACATATATGTCCACAGAGAAGGGGGGTGGGAGATCAGAAAGCGAGCGATTTAGGAAAAGAAGTAACCTGGGCAGCTTGACACCTTCCTGCACACCTTTTGCCTCTGATCTTCTGATGGTGATGAACCTATATATTTACTGCTCAACTTAGTTGCTACTTAACATCCTTTATATTTTATATAATCCTCAGATTATAATAAAAAATTTATTTTGCAGTGTAATCTACATTAAAAAATGAGTTTTATATTTATTATTTAGGACCGCATCGGATGAGTATATAATAGCAGAGATTCGTACAGACCCAAGTCATGAATGAACAACGATTATATGCGCATTGGCCTGTCATTTTGTCGTTTTGATTTCATACAATAAAATTCCCCTTTAAAACTAATGAAATTCATATGGCTCACAGCGTGATTTCATGAATGAGCAATTATTGAGCATACGCTTCGTTTGTTTCTCCCTTTGTCTCTGCCTTTGTTTTTTTTTTCCTTTTTATTTTACTTAAAGGGATGGCACGAGGTTATAAATGCGTTGGGGGAAAAAAGCACAAGGTTATAAATGAGATTGAATTTGCCACCTGTCACTTAAAAACCAGTTTTCGTACCACTAGACTTCAAACTAAAGCACTTCTACTTGTTTTAGTTTTCTTTCCATCTTCGTTTTTTCCTTATCTCCTGGCCTAAATTTACTCTAGGAGAGCTTCGGATATTTCGATGGAAAATAACAAAAAAGATACCATTAAAATATCACAATCCCAAATTGGAATTAATTTCAATAATCTCAAATTAGTTTATTGGACTCGTGCACCTAAAAATTAGTAATAATACATTGGCTCAAAATATACAGAATCTGTAATGTTCCAATTTCACATTGTACCTCTTTTTTTTTTTTAATATAATCTTTAGTTCTTCAAATTTACTCTCATTTTGGTTCTGGTCCCTCAAATTTTAAACCATAGGTTTTGGTCCCTGAAGGGGCAAAATAACTCAAGTTTTTAGTGGATTATAGGGACTAATATTATAAATGAAAAGGAATTTGAAGGACTAAAATCAAAATTTTAATTGCGATTTTTCCAATTTAAAAAGTAGTACTGGAGAAGGTGAAAATGTGAAATAGCTGGCTTTATTGTCAGAAAACTAACAGCCAACAATGACTCCATCCAGTCCAGAGATGATAAAAGGCCGGCCGGATTAGATGACAAACGGGGGAAAAAAAACATCAAACG
Source organism: Neltuma alba (assembly GCF_004799145.2). Taxonomy (NCBI): domain Eukaryota; kingdom Viridiplantae; phylum Streptophyta; class Magnoliopsida; order Fabales; family Fabaceae; genus Neltuma; species Neltuma alba. The sequence continues at coordinate 211 of NW_021637647.1, read as the reverse complement.
GACGTACGAATTGCCAGAATATTATCTTTATTAATTATTATATATTTCATTTTCAAAAAATAACTCATTTTGGGGTGATTTTATCATTGTGTACCCTCTATTCTAAATACTCATACGGTCCTCAATATAAGACTTATTTAATTAATTTGATTAGATTAAAAAGTTAATATTCATCTTTCTTAATATCCTCCATTCCTTACTTATTTGATTA